>NW_026575100.1:177500-232500 GCF_905146905.1 Nyctereutes procyonoides
TTTTTTATTTTTTTTGTTTTTTTTTGTTTTTTTGTTTTTTTTGTTGTTGTTTTTTGCGAGTGCGAGTGCGAGTGAGAGTTCGAGTGCGAGAGTGAGTGCGAGTGCGAGTGTGAGTGTGAGTGCGAATGCCTGTGCGAGTGTGCAGGTGAGTGCGAGCGTGAGTGCGAGTGTAATTGTGAGTGCGAGTGCTATTTTTTTATTTTTATTTTTTTTTTTTGATTTTTTTGTTTTTTTGGGGGTTTTTTGTTTTTTTTTTTTGTTTTTTTGCGAGTGCGATTTTGAGTGCGAGTGCGACTTCGAGTACGAGTGTGAGTGCGAGTGTGAGTGTTAGTGTGAGTGTGAGTGCGAGTGCGAGCAAGAGTGCAAGATTGATTTTGAGTGCGAGTGCGTGTGATCGAGTGTGAGTGCGAGTGTGAGTGCGAGTGCGAGTGTGAGTGTGAGCCTGAGTGCGAGTGTGAGTGTGAGTGCAGGTGTGAGTGCGAGTGTGAGTGTGAGTGCGAGTGTGAGTGCGAGTGCGAGCAAGAGTGCAAGTTTGAGTGTGAGTGCGAGTGCGAGTGTGAGTGCGAATGAGTGTGAGTGCGAGGGTGAGTGCGAGTGTGAGTGCGAGTGTGAGTGCGAGTGTGAGGGTGAGTGCGAGTGCTAGCGTGAGTGCGAGTGTAGGTGTGAGTGCGAGTGCAATTTTTTTTATTTTTTTATTTTTTTGTTTTTTTGTTTTTTTTGTTTTTTGTTTTTTTTTGTTTTTTTGCGAGTGCGATTTTGAGTGCGAGTGCGAGTTCGAGTGCGAGTGTGAGTGCGAGTGTGAGTGTGAGTGCGAGTGTGCGTGCGAGTGCGTGCAAGAGTGCAAGTTTGAGTTTGAGTGCGAGTGCGTGTGTTCGAGTGTGAGTGCGAGTGTGAGTGCGAGTGCGAGTGTGAGCGTGAGTTCGAGTGTGTGTGTGAGTGCAGGTGTGAGTGTGAGTGCGAGTGTGAATGCGAGTGTGAGTGCGAGTTCAATTTTTTTTATTTTTATTTTTTTTGTTTTTTTTTGTTTTTTGATTTTTTTTGAATTTTGTTTTTTTGCGAGTGCGTTTTTGAGTGCGAGTGCGAGTTCGAGTGCGAGTGTGAGTGCGAGTGCGAGTGTGAGTGCGAGTGCCTGTGCGACTGTGAGGTTGAGTGCGAGTGCGAGCGTGAATGTGAGTGCGAGTGCAGGTGTGATTGCGAGTGCAATTTTTTTTATTTTTTTATTTTTTTGTTTTTTTTTTGTTTTTTGGTTTTTTTTTTGTTTTATTTTTTTTGCGAGTTCGAATTTGAGTGCGAGTGCGAGATCGAGTGCGAGTGTGAGTGCGAGTGCCTGTGTGTGTGTGAGGGTGAGTGCGACGGCGAGCGTGAGTGCGAGTGCGAGTGTGAATGCGAGTGTGAGTGCGAGTTTCGAGTGTGAGGGCAAGTGGGAGTTTGAGTGCGATTCCGAGTGCGAGAGTGAGTATGAATGCTAGTGCGAGTGTGAGTGCGAGTGCGAGTGTGAGTGCGAGTGCAAGCAAGAGTGCAAGTTTGAGTTTGAGTGCGAGTGCGTGAGTTCGAGTGTGAGTGCGAGTGTGAGTGCGATGTGAGTGCGAGTGTGAGCGTGATTGCGAGTGTGTGTGTGAATGCAGGTGTGAGTGTGAGTGAGATTGTGAGTGCGAGTGTGAGTGCGAGTGCAATTTTTTTTATTTTTTTATTTTTTTTGTTTTTTTGGGTTTTTGTTTTTTGTTTTTTTTTTGTTTTTTTGCAAGTGCGAATTTGAGTGCGAATGCGAGATAGAGTGCGAGTGTGAGTGCGAGTGCGAGTGTGAGTGCGATTGCCTGTGTGAGTGTGAGGGTGAGTGCGAGTGCGAGCGTGAGTGCGAGTGCGAGTGTAGGTGAGAGTGCAAGTGGAATTTTTTTTATTTTTTTTGTTTTTTTGTTTTTTGGTTTTTTTTTGTTTTATTTGTTTTTTTGCGAGTTCGAATTTGAGTGCGAGTGCGAGTTCGAGTGCGTTGTGAGTGCGAGTGCGAGTGTGAGTGTGAGTGCGAGTGCCTGTGCGAGTGTGAGGGTGAGTGCGAGTGCGAGCGTGAGTGTGGGTGCGAGTGTGAATGCGAGTGTGAATGCGAGTTCGAGTGTGAGGCACGTGGGAGTTTGGGTGCGAGTTGTTGAGTGCTGATGTTTGAGGTCGAGTGCAATTTTTTTTATTTTTTTTTTTTTTTGTTTTTTTTTGTTTTTTTTGTTTTTTGCGAGTGCGATTTGAGTGCGAGTGCGAGTTCGAGTGCGAGTGTGAGTCGAGTGTGAGTGTTAGTGCTAGTGTGAGTGCGAGTACGAGAAGAGTGCAAGTTTGATTTTGAGTGCGAGTGCGTGTGATCCAGTGTGAGTGCGAGTGTGAGTGCGACTGCGAGTGTGAGTGTCAGTGTGAGCGTGAGTGCGACTGTGAGTGTGAGTGCAGGTGTGCGTGTGAGTGCGAGTGCGAGTGTGAATGCGAGTGCGAGTGTGAGTGCGAGTCGAGTGTGAGGGCAAGTGGAGTTTGAGTGCCATTGCGAGTCAAGAGTGAGTATGAATGCTAGTGCGAGTGTGAGTGCGAGTGCGAGTTGAGTGTGAGTGCGAGTGCCTGTGCGAGTGTGAGGGTGAGTGCGAGTGCGAGCGGGTGTGGAGTGTAGGTGTGAGTGCGAGTGCAATTTTTTTTATTTTTTTATTTTTTTTTGTTTTTTTGTTTTTTTTGTTTTTTGTTTTTTTGTTTTTTTTTGTTTTTTTGCGAGTGCGAATTTGAGTGCGAGTGCGAGTTCGAGTGCGAGTGTGAGTGCGAGTGTGAGTGTGAGTGTGAGTGCCTTTGCGAGTGTGAGGGTGAGTGCGAGCGCGAGCGTGAGTGCGAGTGCGAGTGTGAATGCGAGTGCGACTGTGAGTGCGAGTGTGAGCGTGAGTGCGAGTGAGAGTGCGAGTGTCAGTGTGAGTGCGAGTGTGAGTGCGAGTGTGAGTGCGAGTGCAATTTTTTTATTTTTTTATTTTTTTTGTTTTTTTTTTGTTTTTTGTATTTTTTTGATTTTTTGTTTTTTTGCGAGTGCGATTTTGAGTGCGAGTGTGAGTTCGAGGGCAATTGTGAGGGCAAGTGCGACTTTGAGTGCGAGTGTGAGTGCGAGTGCAATTTTTTTTCTTTTTTGATTTTATTTTTTTTTGTTTTTTGTTTTTTTTTGTTTTTTCTTTTTTTTGCGAGTGCGATTTTGAGTGCGAGTGCGAGTTCGAGTGCGAGTGTGAGTGCGAGTGCAATTTTTTATTTTTTATTTTTTGTTTTTTTTTGTTTTTGCTTTTTTGTTTTTTTTGTTTTTTGGCGAGTGCGATTTGAGTGCGAGTGCTAGTTCGAGTGCGAGTGTGAGTGCGAGTGTGAGTGTTCGTGCGAGTGTGAGTGGAGTGCGAGCAAGAGTGCAAGTTTGATTTTGAGTGCGAGTGCGTGTGATCAGTGTGAGTGCGATGTGTGAGTGCGAGTGCGATGTGTGAGTGTGAGCGTGAGTGCGAGTGTGAGTGTGAGTGCAGGTGTGAGTGCGAGTGCGAGTGTGAGTGCGAGTGCAATTTTTTTATTTTTTATTTTTTTTTGTTTTTTTTGTTTGTTTTTTGTTTTTTTTGTTTTGTTTTGTTTTTTTGCGAGTGCGATTTTGAGTGCGAGTGCGAGTTCGAGTGCGAGTGCGAGTGTGAGTGTGAGTGTGAGCGTGAGTGCGAGTGTGAGTGTGAGTGCAGGTGTGAGTGCGAGTGTGAGTGCGAGTGCAATTTTTTTTATTTTTTATTTTTTTTGTTTTTTTGTTTTTTTTGTTTTTTGTTTTTTTTGTTTTTTTTTGTTTTTTGCGAGTGCGATTTTGAGTGCGAGTGCGAGTTCGAGTGCGAGTGTTAGTGTGAGTGTGAGTGCGAGTGCCTGTGCGAGTGTGAGGGTGATTGCGTTGCGAGTGAGTGCGATGTGTGGAATTGCGAGTGTGAGTGCGAGTGCGTGAGTTCGTGTGTGAGAGCGAGTGTGAGTGTGAGTGCGAGTGTGAGTGCGAGTGCGAGTGTGAGTGTGAGTGCGAGTGTGAGTGCGAGTGCGAGCAAGAGTGCAAGTTTGAGTGTGAGTGCGAGTGCGAGTGTGAGTGCGAATGAGTGTGAGTGCGAGGGTGAGTGCGAGTGTGAGTGCGAGTGTGAGTGCGAGTGTGAGGTGAGTGCGAGTGTGAGTGCGAGTGTAGGTGTGAGTGCGAGTGCAATTTTTTTTATTTTTTTATTTTTTTGTTTTTTTTTGTTTTTTGTTTTTTTTTGTTTTTTTTGTTTTTTTGCGAGTGCGATTTTGAGTGCGAGGGCGAGTTCGAGTGCGAGTGTGAGTGTGAGTGCGAGTGTGAGTGCGAGTGCGAGCAAGAGTGCAAGTTTGAGTTTGAGTGCGAGTGCGAGTTCGAGTGCGAGTGTGAGTGCGAGTGTGAGTGTGAGTGCGAGTGCCTGTGCGAGTGTGAGTGTGAGTGCGAGTGCGAGCGTGAGTGCGAGTGTGAGGTGTGAGTGCGAGTGCAATTTTTTTATTTTTTTATTTTTTTTGTTTTTTTGTTTTTTGTTTTTTTTTGTTTTTTTGTTTTTTTGCGAGTGCGAATTTGAGTGCGAGTGCGAGTTCGAGTGCGAGTGTGAGTGCGAGTGTGAGTGAGTGCGAGTGCCTGTGCGAGTGTGAGGGTGAGTGCGAGTGCGAGCGTGAGTGCGAGTGCGAGTGTGAATGCGAGTGCGAGTGTGAGTGCGAGTTGAGTGTGAGGCAAGTGGGAGTTTGAGTGCGATGCGAGTGCGAGAGTGAGTGTGCAGTGCGAGTGTGAGTGCGAGTGCGAGAGCGAGCAGAGTGCAAGTTTGAGTTTGAGTGCGAGTGCGTGAGTTCGAGTGGAGTGCGAGTGTGAGTGCGAGTGCAATTTTTTTTATTTTTTATTTTTTTTTTTTTTGTTTTTTTGTTTTTTTTTGTTTTTTCTTTTTTTTTGCGAGTGCGATTTTGAGTGCGAGTGCGAGTTCGAGTGCGAGTGTGAGTGCGAGTGCAATTTTTTTTATTTTTTTATTTTTTTTTTTTTTTTTGTTTTTTTCTGTTTTTTGTTTTTTTTTTGTTTTTTTTTTGTTTTTTTGCGAGTGCGATTTGAGGTCGACTGCGAGATCGAGTGCGAGTGCGAGTGCGAGTGTGAGTGCGAGTTCGAGTGTGAGGGCAAGTGGAGTTTGAGTGCGATTGCGAGTGCGAGAGTGAGTATGAATGCTAGTGCGAGTGTGAGTGCGAGTGCGAGTGTGAGTGCGAGTGAGAGCAAGAGTGCAAGTTTGAGTTTGAGTGCGAGTGCGTGAGTTCGAGTGGGAGTGCGAGTGTGAGTGCGAGTGTGAGCGTGAGTGCGAGTGTGTGTGTGAGTGCAGGTGTGAGTGTGAGTGCGATTGTGAGTGCGAGTGTGAGTGCAATGTTTTTTATTATTTTATTTGTTTTGTTTTTTTGTTTTTTTTTGTTTTTTGTTTTTTCTTTTTTTGTTTTTTTTGCGAGTGCGATTTTGAGTGCGAGTGCGAGTTCGAGCGTGAGTGCGAATGCAATTTTTTTATTTTTTTTTATTTTTTTGTTTTTTTGGGCGTTTTTTTTTGTTTTTTTGCGAGTGCGATTTTGAATGCGAGTGCTAGTGCGAGTGTCAGTGCGAGTTTGAGTGTTAGTGCGAGTGTGAGTGCGAGTGCGAGCAAGAGTGCAAGTTTGATTTTGAGCGCGAGTGCGTGTGATCGAGTTTGAGTGCGAGTGTGGGTGCCAGTGCGAGTGTGAGTGTGTGACCTTAGTGAGAGTGTGAGTGTGAGTGCAGGTGTAAGTGCGAGTGCGAGTGTGAGTGCGAGTGCAATTTTTTTTAATTTTTTATTTTTTTTTATTTTTTTTTGTTTTTTGTGTTTTTTTCTGTTTTTTTGCGAGTGCGATTTTGAGTGCGAGTGCGAGTTCGATTGCGAGTGTGAGTGCGAGTGCGAGTATCAGTGTGAGTGCGAGTGCCTGTGCGAGTGTGAGGGTGAGTGAGAGTGCGAGCGGGAGTGCGAGTGTGAGTGTAATTTTTTTATTTTTTTGTTTTTTTTTGTTTTTTTTTTGTTTTTTTTTTGTTTTGTTTTTTTGCGAGTTCGATTTTGAGTGCGAGTTTGAGTGCGAGTGCGAGTGTGTGTGTTAGTGCGATTGCCTGTGCGAGTGTGAGGGTGAGTGCGAGTGCGTGCGTGAGTGCGAGTGCGAGTGTAGGTATGAGAGCGAGTGCAATTTTTGTTATTTTTTTATTTTTTTTGTTTTTTCTTGTTTTTTTTTGTTTTTTTGCGAGTGCGAATTTGAGTGCGAGTGCGAATTCGAGTGCGAGTGTGAGTGCGAGTGTGAGTGTGAGTGCGAGCTTAAGCGTGAGTGCGAATTCGAGTGTGAATGCGAGTGCGAGTGTGAGTGCGAGTTCGAGTGTGATGGCAAGTGGGAGTTTGAGTGCGAGTGCGAGTGTGAGTGTGAGTGCGAGTGCAGGTGTGAGTGCGAGTGTGAGTGCAATTTTTTTAATTTTTTGTTTTTTTTGTTTTTTTGGGGGGTTTTTGTTTTTTTCTTTTTTGTTTTTTTGCGAGTGCGATTTTGAGTGCGAGTTCGAGTGCGTGTGCGAGTGCGAGTGCGAGTGTGAGTGTGAGTGCGAGTGCCTGTGCGAGTGTGAGTGCGAGCGTGAGTGCGAGTGTAGGTGTGAGTGCATGTGCAATTTTTTTATTTTTTTATTTTTTTGTTTTTTTTGGGTTTTTTTTTGCGAGTGCTAATTTGAGTGCGAGTGCGAGTTCGAGTGCGAGTGTGAGTGCGAGTGTGAGTGTGAGTGCGAGTGCCTGTGCGAGTGTGAGGGTGAGTGTGTGTGCGAGCGTGAGGTCGAGTGCGAGTGTGAGTGTGAGTGCGAGCTTGAGCGTGAGTGCGAATGCGAATGTGAATGCGAGTGCGAGTGTGAGTTCGAGTGTGAGGGCAAGTGGGAGTTTGAGTGCGAGTGAGAGTGCGAGTGTGTGTGTGAGTACGAGTGCAAGTCTGAGTGCGAGTGTGAGTGCGAGTGCAATTTTTTTATTTTTGTATTTTTTTTGTTTTTTTTGGTTTTTTGTTTTTTGTTTTTTTTTTTCTTTTTTTGCGAGTGCGATTTTGAGTGCGAGTGCGAGTTCGAGTGCGAGTGTGAGTGCGAGTGTGAGTATCAGTGCGATTGCCTGTGCGAGTGTGAGGGTGAGTGCGAGTGCGAGCGTGAGTGCGAGTGAGAATGTAGGTGTGAGTGCGAGTGAAATTTTTTTTATTTTTTTATTTTTTTTGTTTTTTTGTTTTTTTTTGTTTTTTTGTTTTTTTGGTTTTTTTTGTTTTTTTTTGCGAGTGCGAATTTGAGTGCGAGTTCGAGTGCGTTGTGATTGCGAGTGCGAGTGTGAGTGTGAGTGCCAGTGCCTGTGCGAGTGTGAGTGTGAGTGCGAGTGCGAGCGTGAGTGTGAGTGCGAGTGTGAGTGCGAGTGCGAGTGCGAGTTCGAGTGCGAATGTGAGTGCGAGTACGAGTGTGAGTGTGAGTGCGAGTGCCTGTGCGAGCGTGAGGGTGAGTGCGAGTGCGAGAGTGACTGCGAGTGTAGGTGTGAGTGCGAGTGCAATTTTTTTATTTTTATTTTTTTGTTTTTTTGTTTTTTTTGTTTTTTATTTTTTTTGTTTTTTCTTTTTTTTGTTTTTTTTGCGAGTTCGATTTTGAGTGCGAGTGCGAGTTCGAGTGCGAGTGTGAGTGCGAGTGCAATTTTTTTTATTTTTTATTTTTTTTGTTTTTTTTGTTTTTTGGGGGCGTTTTTTGTTTTTTTTTTTGTTTTTTGCTAGTGCGATTTTGAGTGCGAGTGCGAGTCCGAGTGCGAGTGTGAGTGCGAGTGTGTGTGTTAGTGCGAGTGTGAGTGCGAGTGCCAGCAAGAGTGCAAGTTTGATTTTGAGTGCGAGTGCGTGTGATCGAGTGTGAGTGCGAGTGTGAGAGCGGGTGCGAGTGTTAGTGTGAGTGTGAGCGTGAGTGCGAGTGTGAGTGCAGGTGTGAGTGCGAGTGCGAGTGTGAGTGCGAGTGCAATTTTTTTTAATTTTTTATTTTTTTTGTTTTTTTGGTTTTTTTGTTTTTTGTTTTTTTTGTTTTTTTTGGTTTTTTTCGAGTGCGATTTTGAGTGCGAGTGCGAGTTCGAGTGCGAGTGTGAGCGTGAGTGCGAGTGTGTGTGTGAGTGCAGGTGTGAGTGTGAGTGCGAGTGTGAATGCGAGTGTGGTTGCGAGTGCAATTTTTTTTATTTTTTGTTTTTTTTTGTTTTTTTTTTGTTTTTTTTTGTTTTTTTACGAGTGCGAATTTGAGTGCGAGTGCGAGTTCGAGTGCGAGTGTGAGTGCGAGTGTGAGTGTGAGTGCGAGTGCCTTTGCGAGTGTGAGGGTGAGTGCGAGCGTGAGTGCGAGTGCGAGTGCGAATGCGAGTGCGACTGTGAGTGCGAGTGTGAGCGTGAGTGCGAGTGAGAGTGCGAGTGTCAGTGTGAGTGCGAGTGCGAGTGTGAGTGCGAGTGTGAGTGCGAGTGCAATTTTTTTTATTTTTTTATTTTTTTTGTTTTTTTTTGTTTTTTGTATTTTTTTGATTTTTTGTTTTTTTGCGAGTGCGATTTTGAGTGCGAGTGTGAGTTCGAGTGCAAGTGTGAGGGCAAGTGCGAGTTTGAGTGCGAGTGTGAGTGCGAGTGCAATTTTTTTCTTTTTTTATTTTATTTTTTTTGTTTTTTGTTTTTTTTTGTTCTTTTTTTTGCGAGTGCGATTTTGAGTGCGAGTGTGAGTTCGAGTGCAAGTGTGAGGGCAATTGCGAGTTTGAGTGCGAGTGTGAGTGCGAGTGCAATTTTTTTTATTTTTTTATTTTTTTTGTGTTTTTTTGGGCGTTTTTTTTTGTTTTTTTTGTTTTTTGGCAAGTGCGATTTTGAGTGCGAGTGCTAGTTCGAGTGCGAGTGTGCGTGCGAGTTTGAGTGTTCGTGCGAGTGTGAGTGCGAGTGCGAGCAAGAGTGCAAGTTTGATTTTGAGTGCGAGTGCGTGTGATCGAGTGTGAGTGCGTGTGTGAGTGCGAGTGCGTGTGTGAGCGTGTGAGCGTGAGTGCGAGTGTCAGTGTGAGTGCAGGTGTGAGTGCGAGTGCGAGTGCGAGTGTGAGTGCGCGTGCATTTTTTTTAATTTTTTTATTTTTTTTGTTTTTTTTGTTTTTTTTTGTTTTTTTTGTTTTTTTTTGTTTTTTCTTTTTTTTGTTTTTTTGCAAGTGTGATTTTGAGTGCGAGTGCGAGTTCGAGTGCGAGTCTGAGTGCGAGTGCAATTTTTATTTTATTTTTTTTGTTTTTTGGGCGGTTTTTTTGTTTATTTTTGTTTTTTTTGCGAGTGCGATTTTCAGTGCGAGTGCGAGTTCGAGTGCGAGTGTGAGTGCGAGTGCGAGTGTTAGTGCGAGTGTGAATGCGAGTGCGAGCAAGATTGCAAGTTTGACTTTGAGTTCGAGTGCGTGTGATCGAGTGTGAGTGCGTGTGTGAGTGCGAGTGCGAGTGTGAGTGTGAGCGTGAGTGCGAGTGTGAGTGTGAGTGCAGGTGTGAGTTCGAGTGCGAGTGTGAGTGCGAGTGCAATTTTTTTTTAATTTTTTATTTTTTTTTGTTGTTTTTGTTTTTTTGATTTTGTTTTTTTGGGTTTTTTTTGTTTTTTTGCGAGTGCGATTTTGGGTGCGACTTCGAGTGCGAGTGTGAGTGCGAGTGCGAGTGTGAGTGTGAATGCGAATGCCTGTGCGAGTGTGAGGGTGAGTGCGAGTGCGACCGTGAGTGCGAGTGCAATTTTTTTATTTTTTTATTTTTTTGTTTTTTTGTTTTGTTTTTTGTTTTTGTTTTGTTTTGTTTTGTTTTTTTTGCGAGTGCGAATTTGAGTGCGAGTGCGAGTTCGAGTGCGAGTGTGAGTGCGAGTGTGAGTGCGAGTGAGAGTGCGAGTGCGAGTGTCAGTGCGAGTGTGAGTGTGAGTGCAGGTGTGAGTGCGAGTGTGAGTGCAATTTTTTTATTTTTTATTTTTTTTTTTTTTTTTGTTTTTTGTTTTTTTTTGTTTTTTTGTTTTTTTGCGAGTGCGATTTTGAGTGCGAGTGCGAGTTCGAGTGCGAGTGGTGAGTGCGAGTGCGAGTGTGAGTGCGAGTGCCTGTGCGAGTGTGAGGGTGAGTGCGAGTGCGAGCGTGAGTGCGAGTGTGAGTGTGAATGCGAGTGCGAGTGTGAGTGCGAGTTGGAGTGAGGGCGAGTGGGAGTTTGAGTGCGAGTGCGAGTGCGTGTGCGAGTGTGAGTGCGAGTGTGAGTGCGAGTGCGAGCAAGAGTGCAAGTTTGAGTGTGAGTGCGAGTGCGAGTGTGAGTGCGATGAGTGTGAGTGCGAGGGTGAGTGCGAGTGTGAGTGCGAGTGTGAGTGCGAGTGTGAGTGATTGCGAGTGTGAGTGCGAGTGAGGTGTGAGTGCGAGTGCAATTTTTTTATTTTTTTATTTTTTTTGTTTTTTTGTTTTTTTTTGTTTTTGTTTTTGTTTTTTTGCGAGTGCGATTTTGAGTGCGAGTGCGAGTTCGAGTGCGAGTGTGAGTGTGAGTGTGAGTGCGAGTGTGCGTGCGAGTGCGAGCAAGATTGCAAGTTTGAGTTTGAGTGCGAGTGCGTGAGTTGAGTGTGAGTGCGAGTGTGAGTGCGAGTGCGACTGTGAGTGCGAGTGTAGCATGAGTGCGAGTGTGAGTGTCAGTGCAGGTGTGAGTTTGAGTGCGAGTGTGAATGCGAGTGTGAGTGCAATTTTTTTTATTTTTTTATTTTTTTGTTTTTTTTTTGTTTTTTTTTTTTTTTGTTTTTGTTTTTTTGCGAGTGCGATTTTGAGTGCGAGTGCGAGTTCGAGTGCGAGTTGAGTGCGAGTGCGAGTGTGAGTGCGAGTGCCTGTGCGAGTGTGAGGTTGAGTGCGAGTGCGAGCGTGAGTGCGAGTGCGAGTGCAGGTGTGAGTGCGAGTGCAATTTTTTTATTTTTTATTTTTTTTTGTTTTTTTGTTTTTTTTTGTTTTTTTTTTGTTTTTTTTTTTTTTGCGAGTTCGATTTTGAGTGCGAGTGCGAGTTCGAGTGCGAGTGTGAGTGCGAGTGCGAGTGCGAGTGTGAATGCGAGTGTGAGCGCGAGTTTCGAGTGTGAGGGCAAGTGGGAGTTTGAGTGCGATTCGAGTGCGAGAGTGAGTGCGAGTGCGAGTCAGAGTGCAAGTTTGAGTTTGAGTGCGAGTGCGTGAGTTCGAGTGTGAGAGCGAGTGTGAGTGCGAGTGTGAGTCCGAGTGTGAGCGTGAGTGCGAGTGTGCGTGTGAGTGCAGGTGTGAGTGTGAGTGCGATTGTGAGTGCGAGTGTGAGTGCAATTTTTTTTATTTTTTTTTTTTTTGTTTTTTTGGTTTTTGTTTTTTGTTTTTTTGTTTTTTTTTGCGAGTGCGATTTTGAGTGCGAGTGCGAGTTCGAGTGCGAGTGTGAGTGCGAGTGTGAGTGTTAGTGCGAGTGTGAGTGCGAGTGCGAGTGTGAGTGTGAGTGTGAGTGTGAGTGCGAGTGTGAGTGTGAGTGCAGTGTGAGTGCGAGTGCGAGTGTGAGTGCGAGTGCCTGTGCGAGTGTGACGGTGAGTGCGAGTGCGAGTGTGAGTGCGAGTTCGAGTGTGAGGGCAAGTGGGAGTTTGAGTGCGAGTGAGTGCGATTTAGTGTGAGTGCGAGTGTGAGTGCGAGTGCCTGTGCGAGTGTGAGGGTGAGTGCGAGTGCGAGCGGGTGTGGGAGTGTAGGTGTGAGTGCGAGTGCAATTTTTTTATTTTTTTATTTTTTTGTTTGTTTTGTTTTTTTTGTTTTTTGTTTTTTTTGTTTTTTGTTTTTTGTTTTTTTGCGAGTGCGAATTTGAGTGCGAGTGCGAGTTCGAGTGCGAGTGTCGAGTGCGAGTGCGAGTGTGAGTGTGAGTGTGAGTGCCTTTGCGAGTGTGAGGGTGAGTGCGAGCTGCGAGCGTGAGTGCGAGTGCGAGTGTGAATGCGAGTGCGACTGTGAGTGCGAGTGTGAGCGTGAGTGCGAGTGAGAGTGCGAGTGTCAGTGTGAGTGCGAGTGTGAGTGCGAGTGTGAGTGCGAGTGCAATTTTTTTATTTTTTTATTTTTTTTGTTTTTTTTTGTTTTTTGTATTTTTTTGATTTTTTGTTTTTTTGCGAGTGCGATTTTGAGTGCGAGTGTGAGTTCGAGGGCAATTGTGAGGGCAAGTGCGACTTTGAGTGCGAGTGTGAGTGCGAGTGCAATTTTTTTTCTTTTTTGATTTTATTTTTTTTTGTATTTTGTTTTTTTTTGTTTTTTCTTTTTTTTGCGAGTGCGATTTTGAGTGCGACTGCTAGTTCGAGTGCGAGTGTGAGTGCGAGTGCAATTTTTTTATTTTTTTATTTTTTTGTTTTTTTTTTGTTTTTTTGGGCGGTTTTTTTTGTTTTTTTTTGTTTTTTGGCGAGTGCGATTTTGAGCGCGAGTGCTAGTTCGAGTGCGAGTGTGCGTGCGAGTTTGAGTGTTCGTGCGAGTGTGAGTAGGAGTGCGAGCAAGAGTGTAAGTTTGATTTTGAGTGCGAGTGCGTGTGATCAAGTGTGAGTGCATGTGTGAGTGCGAGTGCGTGTGTGAGCGTGTGAGCGTGAGTGCGAGTGTCAGTGTGAGTGCAGGTGTGAGTGCGAGTGCGAGTGTGAGTGCGAGTGGATTTTTTTTAATTTTTTATTTTTTTTTGTTTTTTTTGTTTGTTTTTTGTTTTTTTTGTTTTGTTTTGTTTTTTTGCGAGTTCGATTTTGAGTGCGAGTGCGAGTTCGAGTGCGAGTGCGAGTGTGAGTGTGAGTGTGAGCGTGAGTGCGAGTGTGAGTGTGAGTGCAGGTGTGAGTGCGAGTGTGAGTGCGAGTGCAATTTTTTTTAATTTTTTATTTTTTTTGTTTTTTTGTTTTTTTTGTTTTTTGTTTTTTTTGGTTTTTTTTGTTTTTTGCGAGTGCGATTTTGAGTGCGAGTGCGAGTTCGAGTGCGAGTGTTAGTGTGAGTGTGAGTGCGAGTGCCTGTGCGAGTGTGAGGGTGATTGCGATTGCGAGCGTGAGTGCGAGTGTGAGTGGAATTGCGAGTGTGAGTGCGAGTGCGTGAGTTCGTGTGTGAGAGCGAGTGTGAGTGTGAGTGCGAGTGTGAGTGCGAGTGCGAGTGTGAGTGTGAGTGCGAGTGTGAGTGCGAGTGCGAGCAAGAGTGCAAGTTTGAGTGTGAGTGCGAGTGCGAGTGTGAGTGCGAATGAGTGTGAGCGCGAGGGTGAGTGCGAGTGTGAGTGCGAGTGTGAGTGCGAGTGTGAGGTGAGTGCGAGTGTGAATGCGAGTGTAGGTGTGAGTGCGAGTGCAATTTTTTTTATTTTTTTATTTTTTTTGTTTTTTTTGTTTTTTGTTTTTTTTTTGTTTTTTTTGTTCTTTTGCGAGTGCGATTTTGAGTGCGAGGGCGAGTTCGAGTGCGAGTGTGAGTGTGAGTGTGAGTGCGAGTGTGCGTGCGAGTGCGAGCAAGAGTGCAAGTTTGAGTTTGAGTGCGAGTGCGAGTTCGAGTGCGAGTGTGAGTGCGAGTGTGAGTGTGAGTGCGAGTGCCGGTGAGAGTGTGAGTTTGAGTGCGAGTGCGAGCGTGAGTGCGAGTGCGAGTGCAGGTGTGAGTGCGAGTGCAATTTTTTTATTTTTTTATTTTTTTTGTTTTTTTGTTTTTTTCGTTTTTTGTTTTTTTTTGTTTTGTTTGTTTTTTGCGAGTGCGAATTTGAGTGCGAGTGCGAGATCAAGTGCGAGTGCGAGTGGGAGTGCGAGTGTGAGTGAGTGCGAGTGCCTGTGTGTGTGTGAGGGTGAGTGCGAGTGCGAGTGTGAGTGCGAGTGCGAGTGTGAATGCGAGTGCGAGTGTGAGTGCGATTTGGAGTGGGGCAAGTGGGAGTTTGAGTGCGATTGCGAGTGCGAGAGTGAGTATGAATGCTAGTGCGAGTGTGAGTGCGAGTGCGAGAGCGAGCAAGAGTGCAAGTTTGAGTTTGAGTGCGAGTGCGTGAGTTCGAGTGGGAGTGCGAGTGTGAGTGCGAGTGCAATTTTTTTTATTTTTTTATTTTTTTTGTTTTTTTTGTTTTTTTTGTTTTTTGTTTTTTTTGTTTTTTCTTTTTTTTTGCGAGTGCGATTTTGACTGCGAGTGCGAGTTCGAGTGCGAGTGTGAGTGCGAGTGAAATTATTTTATTTTTTTATTTTTATTTTGTTTTTTTGTTTTTGTTTGTTTTATGTTTTTCTTTTTTTGCGAGTGCGATTTTGAGTGCGAGTGCGAGTTCGAGTGCGAGTGCGAGTGCGAGTGTGAGTGTGAGTGCGAGTGCCTGTGCGAGTGTGAGGGTGAGTGCGAGTGTGAGTGCGAGTGCGAACAAGATTGCAAGTTTGAGTTTGAGTGCGAGTGCGTGAGGTTGAGTGTGAGTGCGAGTGTGAGTGCGAGTGCGACTGTGAGTGCGAGTGTAAGCATGAGTGCTAGTGTGTCAGTGCAGGTGTGAGTTTGAGTGCGAGTGTGAATGCGAGTGTGAGTGCAATTTTTTTATTTTTTTATTTTTTTGTTTTTTTTGTTTTTTTTGTTTTTTGTTTTTTTTTGCTTTTTAGTTTTTTTGCGAGTGCGATTTTGAGTGCGAGTGCGAGTTCGAGTGCGAATGTGAGTGTGAGTGCGAGTGCCTGTGCGAGTGTGAGGTTGAGTGCGAGTGCGAGCGTGAGTGCGAGTGCAGGTGTGAGTGCGAGTGCAATTTTTTAATTTTTTAATTTTTTTTGTTTTTTTTGTTTTTTTTGTTTTTTTTTGTTTTTTTTTGTTTTTTTTTTTTGTTTTTTTGCAGGTGCGATTTTGAGTGCGAGTGCGAGTTCGAGTGCGAGTTTGAGGTCGAGTGCAATTTTTTTATTTTTTTTGTTATTTTTGGTTTTTTTTTGTATTTTTTGTTTTTTTGCGAGTGCGATTTGGAGTGCGAGTGCGAGTTCGAGTGCGAGTGTGAGTTCGAGTGTGAGTGTTAGTGCGAGTGTGAGTGCGAGTGCGAGAAAGAGTGCAAGTTTGATTTTGAGTGCGAGTGCGTGTGATCCAGTGTGAGTGCGAGTGTGAGTGCGACTGCGAGTGTGAGTGTCAGTGTGAGCGTGAGTGCGACTGTGAGTGTGAGTGCAGGTGTGCGTGTGAGTGCGAGTGCGAGTGTGAATGCGAGTGCGAGTGTGAGTGCGAGTCGAGTGTGAGGGCAAGTGGGAGTTTGAGTGCCATTGCGAGTCCGAGAGTGAGTATGAATGCTAGTGCGAATGTGAGTGCGAGTGTGAGTGCGAGTGCCTGTGCGAGTGTGAGGGTGAGTGCGAGTGCGAGCGGGTGTGGGAGTGTAGGTGTGAGTGCGAGTGCAATTTTTTGTATTTTTTTATTTTTTTGTTTGTTTTGTTTTTTTTGTTTTTTGTTTTTTTTTGTTTTTTTGTTTTTTTTTGTTTTTTTACGAGTGCGAATTTGAGTGCGAGTGCGAGTTCGAGTGCGAGTGTGAGTGCCAGTGTGAGTGTGAGTGTGAGTGCCTTTGCGAGTGTGAGGGTGAGTGCGAGCGCGAGCGTGAGTGCGAGTGCGAGAGTGAATGCGAGTGCGACTGTGAGTGCGAGTGTGAGCGTGAGTGCGAGTGAGAGTGCGAGTGTCAGTGTGAGTGCGAGTGTGAGTGCGAGTGTGAGTGCGAGTGCAATTTTTTTATTTTTTTATTTTTTTTGTTTTTTTTTTGTTTTTTGTATTTTTTTGATTTTTTGTTTTTTTGCGAGTGCGATTTTGAGTGCGAGTGTGAGTTCGAGGGCAAGTGTGAGGGCAAGTGCGACTTTGAGTGCGAGTGTGAGTGCGAGTGCAATTTTTTTTCTTTTTTGATTTTATTTTTTTTTGTTTTTTGTTTTTTTTTTGTTTTTTCTTTTTTTTTGCGAGTGCGATTTTGAGTGCGACTGCTAGTTCGAGTGCGAGTGTGAGTGCGAGTGCAATTTTTTTTATTTTTTTATTTTTTTGTTTTTTTTTGTTTTTTTCTGTTTTTTGTTTTTTTTTGTTTTTTTTTTTGTTTTTTTGCGAGTGCGAATTTGAGGTCGAGTGCGAGATCGAGTGCGAGTGCGAGTGCGAGTGTGAGTGCGAGTTCGAGTGTGAGGGCAAGTGGGAGTTTGAGTGCGATTGCGAGTGCGAGAGTGAGTATGAATGCTAGTGCGAGTGTGAGTGCGAGTGCGAGTGTGAGTGCGAGTGAGAGCAAGAGTGCAAGTTTGAGTTTGAGTGCGAGTGCGTGAGTTCGAGTGGGAGTGCGAGTGTGAGTGCGAGTGTGAGCGTGAGTGCGAGTGTGTGTGTGAGTGCAGGTGTGAGTGTGAGTGCGATTGTGAGTGCGAGTGTGAGTGCAATGTTTTTTATTATTTTATTTGTTTTGTTTTTTTGGTTTTTTTTTGTTTTTTGTTTTTTCTTTTTTTGTTTTTTTTGCGAGTGCGATTTTGAGTGCGAGTGCGAGTTCGAGCGTGAGTGCGAATGCAATTTTTTTATTTTTTTTTATTTTTTTTGTTTTTTTGGGCGTTTTTTTTTGTTTTTTTTGCGAGTGCGATTTTGAATGCGAGTGCTAGTGCGAGTGTGAGTGCGAGTTTGAGTGTTTGTGCGAGTGTGAGTGCGAGTGCGAGCAAGAGTGCAAGTTTGATTTTGAGCGCGAGTGCGTGTGATCGAGTTTGAGTGCGAGTGTGGGTGCCAGTGCGAGTGTGAGTGTGTGACCTTAGTGAGAGTGTGAGTGTGAGTGCAGGTGTAAGTGCGAGTGCGAGTGTGAGTGCGAGTGCAATTTTTTTTAATTTTTTATTTTTTTTTATTTTTTTTTGTTTTTTGTGTTTTTTTCTGTTTTTTTGCGAGTGCGATTTTGAGTGCGAGTGCGAGTTCGATTGCGAGTGTGAGTGCGAGTGCGAGTATCAGTGTGAGTGCGAGTGCCTGTGCGAGTGTGAGGGTGAGTGAGAGTGCGAGCGGGAGTGCTAGTGTGAGTGTAATTTTTTTATTTTTTTATTTTTTTGTTTTTTTTTGTTTTTTTTTTTGTTTTGTTTTTTTTGTTTTGTTTTTTTGCGAGTTCGATTTTGAGTGCGAGTTTGAGTGCGAGTGCGAGTGTGTGTGTTAGTGTGATTGCCTGTGCGAGTGTGAGGGTGAGTGAGAGTGTGAGCGTGAGTGCGAGTGCGAGTGTGAGTGCAGGTGTGAGTGCGAGTGCGAGTGCGAGTGTGAGTGCGAGTGCAATTTTTTAATTTTTTATTTATTATTTTTTTTTGTTTTTTGTATTTTTTTTGTTTTTTCTTTTTTTTTGCGAGTGCGATTTTGAGTGTGAGTGCAAGTGTGAATGCGAGTGTGACTGCGAGTGTGAGCGTGAGTGCGAGTGTGTGTGTGAATGCAGGTGTGAGTGTGAGTGCGAGTGTGAGTGCGAGTGTGAGTGCGAGTGCAATTTTTCTTATTTTTTATTTTTTTTGTTTTTTTTTTTTGTTTGTTTTCTTTTTGCTTTTTTGTTTTTTTGCGAGTGAGATTTTGAGTGCGAGTGCTGGTGCGAGTGTGAGGTTGAGTGCGAGTGCGAGCGTGAGCGAGTGCGAGTGCAGGTTTGAGTGCGAGTGCAATTTTTTTATTTTTTTATTTTTTTTGTTTTTTTGTTTTTTTCGTTTTTTGTTTTTTTTGTTTTTTTTTTGCGAGTGCGAATTTGAGTGCGAGTGCGAGATCGAGTGCGAGTGTGATTGCGAGTGCGAGTGTGAGTGAGTGCGAGTGCCTGTGTGTGTGTGAGGGTGAGTGCGAGTGCGAGCGTGAGTGCGAGTGCGAGTGTGAATGCGAGTGCGAGTGTGAGTGCGAGTTGGCGTGAGGGCAAGTGGGAGTTTGAGTGCGATTGCGAGTGCGAGAGTGAGTATGAATGCTAGTGCGAGTGTGAGTGCGAGTGCGAGTGTGAGTGCGAGTGCGAGCAAGAGTGCAAGTTTGAGGTTAAGTGCGAATGCGTGAGTTCGAGTGTGAGTGCGAGTGTGAGTGTGAGTGCGAGTGTGAGTGCGAGTGTGAGCGTGAGTGCGAGTGTGTGTGTGAGTGCAGGTGTGAGTGTGAGTGCGATTGTGAGTGCGAATGTGAGTGCGAGTGCAATTTTTTATTATTTTATTTTTTTGTTTTTTTGTTTTTTTTTGTTTTATGTTTTTTTTTGTTTTTTTTTTTGTTTTTGTTGCGAGTGCGATTTTGAGTGCGAGTGCGAGTTCGAGCGTGAGTGCGAGTGCAATTTTTTTATTTTTTTTTGTTTTTTTTGTTTTTTTGGGCTTTTTTTTGTTTTTTTGCGAGTACGATTTTGAATGCGAGTGCTAGTGCGAGTGTGAGTGCGAGTTTGAGTGTTAGTGCGAGTGTGAGTGCGAGTGCGAGCAAGAGTGCACGTTTGATTTTGAGCGCGAGTGCGTGTGATCGAGTTTGAGTGCGAGTGTGAGTGCCATTGCGAGTGTGAGTGTGTGACCTTAGTGCGAGTGTGAGTGTGAGTGCAGGTGTGAGTGCGAGTGCGAGTGCGAGTGTGAGTGCGAGTGCAATTTTTTTTAATTTTTAATTTTTTTTGTTTTTTTTTTGTTTTGTTTGTTTTTTTGTTTTTTTGCGAGGGCGATTTTGAGTGTGAGTGCGAGTTCGAGTGCGAGTGTGAGTGCGAGTGGGAGTATGAGTGTGAGTGCGAGTGCCTGTGCGAGTGTGAGTGTGAGTGCGAGTGTGAGTGCGAGTGTGAGCGTGAGTGCGAGTGTGTGTGTGAGTGCAGGTGTGAGTGTGAGTGCGATTGTGAGTGCGAATGTGAGTGCGAGTGCAATTTTTTTATTTTTTTATTTTTTTGTATTTTTTTGTTTTGTTTTGTTTTTTTTGTTTTTTTTTTTGATTTTTTGTTTTTTTGCGAGTGCGAATTTGAGTGCAGGTGCGAGTTCGAGTGCGAGTGTGAGTGCGAGTGTGAGTGTTAGTGCGAGTGTGAGTGCGAGTGCGAGTGTGAGTGTGAGTGTGAGCGTGAGTGCGAGTGTGAGTGTGAGTGCAGGTGTGAGTGCGAGTGCGAGTGTGAGTGCGAGTGCCTGTGCGAGTGTGTCGGTGAGTGCGAGTGCGAGAGTGAGTGTGAGTGCGAGTGTGAATGCGAGTGCGAGTGTGAGTGCGTGTTCGAGTGTGAGGGCAAGTGGGAGTTTGAGTGCGAGTGAGAGTGCGATTTTGAGTGTGAGTGCGAGTGCGAGTGCGAGTGTGAGTGCGAGTGCCGGTGCGAGTGTGAGTTTGAGTGCCGGTGCGAGTGTGAGTTTGAGTGCGAGTGCGAGCGTGTGTGCGAGTGCAGGTGTGAGTGCGAGTGCAATTTTTTTATATTTTTATTTTTTTTGTTTTTTTGTTTTTTTTCGTTTTTTGTTTTTTTTGTTTTGTATGTTTTTTTTTGCGAGTGCGATTTTGAGTGCGAGTGCGAGTTCGAGTGCGATTGTGTGTGCGAGTGTGAGTGTTAGTGCGAGTGTGAGTGCGAGTGCGAGCAAGAGTGCAAGATTGATTTGATTGCGAGTGTTCGAGTGTGACTGCGAGTGTGAGTGCGAGTGTGAGTGTGAGTGTGAGCGTGAGTGCGAGTGTGAGTGTGAGTGCGAGTGTGAGTGCGAGTGTGAGTGTGAGTGCGAGTGAGTGTGAGTGCGAGTGTGAGTGCGAGTGCAATTTATTTTAATTTTTTATTTTTTTTTGTTTTTTTTGTTTTTTTGTTTTTTTTTTTTTTTTTTTGTATTTTTGCGAGTGCGATTTTGAGTGCGAGTGCGAGTTCGAGTGCGAGTGTGAGTGCGAGTGTGAGTGTGAGTGCGAGTGCCTGTGCGAGTGTGAGTGAGTGCGAGTGCGAGCGTGAGTGCGAGTGTGAGTGTGAGTGCGAGTGCAATTTTTTTTATTTTTTATTTTTTTTTTTGTTTTTTTTTGTTTTTTTTGTTTTTTTTTTTTTTTTTTTTGTTTTTTTGCGAGTGCGAATTTGAGTGCGAGTGCGAGTTCGAGTGCGAGTGTGAGTGCGAGTGTGAGTGTGAGTGCGAGTGCCTGTGCGAGTGTGAGGTGAGTGCAGTGCGAGCGTGAGTGCGAGTGCGAGTGTGAATGCGAGTGCGAGTGTGAGTGCGAGTTCGAGTGTGAGGGCAAGTGGGAGTTTGAGTGCGAGTGAGAGTGCGAGTGTGAGTGTGAGTGCGAGTGCGAGTGTGAGTGCGAGTGTGAGTGCGAGTGCAATTTTTTTATTTTTTATTTTTTTTGTTTTTTTTGTTTTTTGTTTTTTTTTGTTTTTTTTTTGTTTTTTTGCGAGTGCGATTTTGAGTGCGAGTGCGAGTTCGAGTGCGAGTGGTGAGTGCCAGTGCGAGTGTGAGTGCGAGTGCCTGTGCGAGTGTGAGTGAGTGCATGTGCGAGCGTGAGTGCGAGTGTAGGTGTGAGTGCGAGTGCAATTTTTTTTATTTTTTATTTTTTTGTTTTTTTTTTTTTTTGTTTTTGTTTTTTTTGTTTTTTTTGTTTTTTTGTTTTTTTGCGAGTGCGAATTTGAGTGCGAGTGCGAGTGTGAGTGCGAGTGTGAGTGCGAGTGTGAGTGTGAGTGCGAGTGCCTGTGCGAGTGTGAGGGTGAGTGCGAGTGCGAGCGTGAGTGCGAGTGCGAGTGTGAATGCGAGTGCGAGTGTGAGTGCGAGTTCGAGTGTGAGGGCAAGTGGGAGTTTGAGTGCGAGTGAGAGTGCGAGTGTGAGTGTGAGTGCAGTCGAGTGTGAGTGCGAGTGTGAGTGCGAGTGCAATTTTTTTTATTTTTATTTTTTTTTTTTTTTTTGTTTTGTTTTTTTTGTTTTTTTGCGAGTGCGATTTTGAGTGCGAGTGCGAGTTCGAGTGCGAGTGTGAGTGCGAGTGCGAGTGTGAGTGCGAGTGCCTGTGCGAGTGTGAGGGTGAGTGCGAGTGCGAGTGAGTGCGAGTGTAGGTGTGAGTGCGAGTGCAATTTTTTGTATTTTTTGTTTTTTTGTTTTTTTTGTTTTTTGGTTTTGTTTTTTTTTTGTTTGTTTTTTTGCGAGTGTGATTTGAGTGCGAGTGCGAGTGTGAGTGCGAGTGTGAGTGCAGTGCGAGTGTGAGTGCGAGTGCCTGTGCGAGTGTGAGTGAGTGCGAGTGCGAGCTGTGAGTGTGAGTGCGAGTGTGAGTGTGAGTGCGAGTGCAATTTTTTTATTTTTTTATTTTTTTGTTTTTTTTGTTTTTTTTGTTTTTTGTTTTTTTTTGTTTTTGTTTTTTTGCGAGTGCGATTTTGAGTGCGAGTGCGAGTTCGAGTGCGAATGTGCGAGTGTGAGTGCGAGTGCCTGTGCGAGTGTGAGGGTGAGTGCGAGTGCGAGCGTGAGTGCGAGTGTAGGTGTGAGTGCGAGTGCAATTTTTTTATTTTTATTTTTTTTGTTTTTTTGTTTTTTTTGTTTTTTTTTTTTTTGTTTTTTTTTTTTTGTTTTTTTGCGAGTGCGATTTTGAGTGCGAGTGCGAGGTCGAGTGCGAGTGTGAGTGCGAGTGCAATTTTTTTTATTTTTATTTTTTTGTTTTTTTTGGGGGGGTTTTTTTGTTTTTTTTTGTTTTTTTGCGTGTGCGATTTTGAGTGCGAGTGCGAGTGTGAGTGCGAGTGTGAGTGCGAGTGCGAGTGTGAGTGCGAGCAAGAGTGCAAGTTTGAGTTTGAGTGCGAGTGCGTGAGTTCGAGTGTGAGTGCGAGTGTGAGTGCGACTGTGAGTGCGAGTGTGAGCGTGAGTGCGAGTGTGTGTGTGAGTGCAGGTGTGAGTGTGAGTGCGATTGTGAGTGCGAGTGTGAATGCGAGTGCAATTTTTTTATTTTTTTATTTTTTTTTTGTTTTTTTTGGGTTTTTTTTTGTTTTTTTTTGTTTTTTTGCGAGTGCGATTTTGAGTGCGAGTGCGAGTTCGAGTGCGATTGTGAGTGCGAGTGTGATTGTTAGTGCGAGTGTGAGTGCGAGTGCAAGCAAGAGTGCAAGATTGATTTTGAGTGCGAGTGCGTGTGTTCGAGTGTGAGTGCGAGTGTTAGTGCGAGTGTGAGTGTGAGTGTGAGCGTGAGTGCGAGTGTGAGTGTGAGTGCAGGTGTGAGTGCGAGTGCGAGTACGAGTGTGAGTGCGAGTGCAATTTTTTTATTTTTTATTTTCTTGTTTTTTTGTTTTTTTTTGTTTTGTGTTTTTTTTTGTTTTTTTGTTTTTTTTGTTTTTTTGTGAGTGCGAATTTGAGTGCGAGTGCGAGTGTGAGTGCGAGTGTGAGTGCGAGTGCGAGCGTGAGTGTGAGTGCGAGTGCCTGTGCGAGTGTGAGGGTGAGTGCAAGTGCGAGCGTGAGTGCGAGTGCGAGTGTGAATGCGAGTGCGAGTGTGAGTGCGAGTTCGAGTGTGAGGGCAAGTGGGAGTTTGAGTGCGAGTGAGAGTGCGAGTGTGAGTGTGAGTGCGAGTCGAGTGTGAGTGCGAGTGTGAGTGCGAGTGCAATTTTTTTTATTTTTTATTTTTTTGTTTTTTTTGTTTTTTTGTTTTTTGTTTTTTTTTTGTTTTTTTTGTTTTTTGCGAGTGCGATTTTGAGTGCGAGTGCGAGTTCGAGTGCGAGTGTGAGTGCGAGTGCGAGTGTGAGTGTGAGTGCGAGTGCCTGTGCGAGTGTGAGTGAGTGCGAGTGCGAGTTGAGTGCGTGTGCGAGTGTGATGCGAGTGCGAGTGTGAGTGCGAGTTCGAGTGTGAGGCAGTGGGTTGAGTGCGAGTGAGTGCGAGTGTGAGTGTGAGTGCGAGTGCGAGTGTGAGTGCGAGTGTGAGTGCGAGTGCAATTTTTTTTATTTTTTTTTTTTTTGTTTTTTTGTTTTTTGTTTTTTTTGTTTTTTTGTTTTTTTTTGTTTTTTTGCGAGTGCGATTTTGAGTGCGAGTGCGAGTTCGAGTGCGAGTGCGAGTGTGAGTGTGAGTGCGAGTGCTGTGCGAGTGTGAGTGAGTGCGAGTGCGAGCGTGAGTGCGAGTGCGAGTGTGAGTGCGAGTGCGAGTGTGAGTGCGAGTTGAGTGTGAGGAGTGGAGTTGAGTGCGTGAGTGCGAGTGTGAGTGTGAGTGCGAGTGCGAGTGTGAGTGCGAGTGTGAGTGCGAGTGCAATTTTTTTTATTTTTTATTTTCTTGTTTTTTTTGTTTTTTTTGTTTTGTGTTTTTTTGTTTTTTTTTGTTTTTTTTTGTTTTTTTGTGAGTGCGAATTTGAGTGCGAGTGCGAGTGTGAGTGCGAGTGTGAGTGCGAGTGCGAGCGTGAGTGTGAGTGCGAGTGCCTGTGCGAGTGTGAGGGTGAGTGCAAGTGCGAGCGTGAGTGCGAGTGCGAGTGTGAATGCGAGTGCGAGTGTGAGTGCGAGTTCGAGTGTGAGGGCAAGTGGGAGTTTGAGTGCGAGTGAGAGTGCGAGTGTGAGTGTGAGTGCGAGTCGAGTGTGAGTGCGAGTGTGAGTGCGAGTGCATTTTTTTTATTTTTTATTTTTTTGTTTTTTTTGTTTTTTGTTTGTTTTTTGTTTTTTTTTTTGTTTTTTTGCGAGTGCGAATTTGAGTGCGAGTGCGAGTTCGAGTGCGAGTGTGAGTGCGAGTGCGAGTGTGAGTGTGAGTGCGAGTGCCTGTGCGAGTGTGAGGGTGAGTGCGAGTGCGAGCGTGAGTGCGAGTGCGAGTGTGAATGCGAGTGCGAGTGTGAGTGCGAGTTCGAGTGTGAGGGCAAGTGGGAGTTTGAGTGCGAGTGAGAGTGCGAGTGTGAGTGTGAGTGCGAGTCGAGTCGTGAGTGCGAGTGTAGGTGTGAGTGCGAGTGCGGTTTTTTTATTTTTTATTTTTTTGTTTTTTTGGGTTTTTTTGTTTTTTGTTTTTTTTGTTTTTTTGTTTTTTTTTGTTTTTTTGAGAGTGCGAATTTGAGTGCGAGTGCGAGTTCGAGTGCGAGTGTGAGTGCGAGTGCGAGTGTGAGTGTGAGTGCGAGTGCCTGTGCGAGTGTGAGGGTGAGTGCGAGTGCGAGCGTGAGTGCGTGTGCGAGTGTGAATGCGAGTGCGAGTGTGAGTGCGAGTTCGAGTGTGAGGGCAAGTGGGAGTTTGAGTGCGAGTGAGAGTGCGAGTGTGAGTGTGAGTGCGAGTGCGAGTGTGAGTGCGAGTGTGAGTGCGAGTGCAATTTTTTTATTTTTTATTTTTTTTTGTTTTTTTTGTTTTTTGTTTTTTTTTTGTTTTTTTTTTTTGTTTTTTTGCGAGTGCGATTTTGAGTGCGAGTGCGAGTTCGAGTGCGAGTGGGAGTGCAGTGCGAGTGTGAGTGCGAGTGCCTGTGCGAGTGTGAGGGTGATTGCGAGCGTGAGTGCGAGTGTAGGTGTGAGTGCGAGTGCAATTTTTTTTATTTTTTATTTTCTTGTTTTTTTGTTTTTTTTTGTTTTGTGTTTTTTTGTTTTTTTGTTTTTTTTTGTTTTTTTGTGAGTGCGAATTTGAGTGCGAGTGCGAGTGTGAGTGCGAGTGTGAGTGCGAGTGCGAGCGTGAGTGTGAGTGCGAGTGCCTGTGCGAGTGTGAGGGTGAGTGCAAGTGCGAGCGTGAGTGCGAGTGCGAGTGTGAATGCGAGTGCGAGTGTGAGTGCGAGTTCGAGTGTGAGGGCAAGTGGGAGTTTGAGTGCGAGTGAGAGTGCGAGTGTGAGTGTGAGTGCGAGTCGAGTGTGAGTGCGAGTGTGAGTGCGAGTGCAATTTTTTTTATTTTTTATTTTTTGTTTTTTTTTGTTTTCTTTGTTTTTTGTTTTTTTTTTTTGGTTTTTTGCGAGTGCGATTTTGAGTTCGAGTGCGAGTTCGAGTGCGAGTGTGAGTGCGAGTGCGAGCGTGAGTGTGAGTGCGAGTGCCTGTGCGAGTGTGAGGGTGAGTGCGAGTGCGAGTGAGTGCGAGTGTGGTGTGAGTGCGAGTGCGAGTTGAGTGCGATTTTGTATGTATGCAGTGTTTTTTTTTTTTTTTTTTTTTGTTTTTTTTGTTTTTTTGTTTTTTTTTGTTTTTTTGCGAGTGCGATTTTGAGTGCGAGTGCGAGTTGAGTGCGATTGTGAGTGCGAGTGTGATTGTTAGTGCGAGTGTGAGTGCGAGTGCAGCAGAGTGCAGTGATTTGAGTGCGAGTGCGTGTGTTCGAGTGTGAGTGCGAGTGTAGTGCGAGTGTGAGTGTGAGTGTGAGCGTGAGTGCGAGTGTGAGTGTGAGTGCAGTGTGAGTGCGAGTGCGAGTACGGTGTGAGTGCGAGTGCAATTTTTTTATTTTTTATTTTTTGTTTTTTTGTTTTTTTTGTTTTGTTTTTTTTTTTTTTTTTGTTTTTTTTTGTTTTTTTGAGAGTGCGAATTTGAGTGCGAGTGCGAGTTCGAGTGCGAGTGTGAGTGCGAGTGCGAGTGTGAGTGTGAGTGCGAGTGCCTGTGCGAGTGTGAGGGTGAGTGCGAGTGCGAGCGTGAGTGCGTGTGCGAGTGTGAATGCGAGTGCGAGTGTGAGTGCGAGTTCGAGTGTGAGGGCAAGTGGGAGTTTGAGTGCGAGTGAGAGTGCGAGTGTGAGTGTGAGTGCGAGTGCGAGTGTGAGTGCGAGTGTGAGTGCGAGTGCAATTTTTTTAATTTTTTATTTTTTTTGTTTTTTTTGTTTTTTGTTTTTTTTTGTTTTTTTTTTTTTGTTTTTTTGCGAGTGCGATTTTGAGTGCGAGTGCGAGTTCGAGTGCGAGTGGGAGTGCCAGTGCGAGTGTGAGTGCGAGTGCCTGTGCGAGTGTGAGGGTGATTGCGAGCGTGAGTGCGAGTGTAGGTGTGAGTGCGAGTGCAATTTTTTTTATTTTTTATTTTCTTGTTTTTTTTGTTTTTTTTTGTTTTGTGTTTTTTTGGTTTTTTTTGTTTTTTTTTGTTTTTTTGTGAGTGCGAATTTGAGTGCGAGTGCGAGTGTGAGTGCGAGTGTGAGTGCGAGCGTGAGTGTGAGTGCGAGTGCCTGTGCGAGTGTGAGGGTGAGTGCAAGTGCGAGCGTGAGTGCGAGTGCGAGTGTGAATGCGAGTGCGAGTGTGAGTGCGAGTTCGAGTGTGAGGGCAAGTGGGAGTTTGAGTGCGAATGAGAGTGCGAGTGTGAGTGTGAGTGCGAGTCGAGTGTGAGTGCGAGTGTGAGTGCGAGTGCATTTTTTTTTATTTTTTTTGTTTTTTTTTGTTTTCTTTGTTTTTTGTTTTTTTTTTTGGTTTTTTCGAGTGCGATTTTGAGTTCGAGTGCGAGATCGAGTGCGAGTGTGAGTGCGTGTGCGAGTGTGAGTGCGGGGGCCTGTGCGAGTGTGAGGGTGAGTGCGAGTGCGACCGTGAGTGCGAGTGTAGGTGTGAGTGCGAGTGCAATTTTTTGTATTTTTTGTTTTTTTGTTTTTTTTGTTTTTTTTTTGTTTTTTGGTTTTTTGTTTTTTTTGTTTTTTTTGTTTTTTTTGCGAGTGTGAATTTGAGTGCGAATGCGAGATAGAGTGCGAGTGTGAGTGCAAGTGCGAGTGTGAGTGCGAGTGCCTGTGTGAGTGTGAGGGTGAGTGCGAGTGCGAGCGTGAGTGTGAGTGCGAGTGTAGGTGTGAGTGCGAGTGCAATTTTTTTATTTTTTTATTTTTTGGGTTTTTTTTGTTTTTTTTTGTTTTTTGTTTTTTTTTGTTTTTTTTTGTTTTTTTGCGAGTGCGATTTTGAGTGCGAGTGCGAGTTCGAGTGCGAGTGCGAGTGTGAGTGTGAGTGCCTGTGCGAGTGTGAGGGTGAGTGCGAGTGCGAGCGTGACTACGAGTGTAGGTGTGAGTGCGAGTGCAATTTTATTTATTTTTATTTTTTTTGTTTTTTTGTTTCTTTTTTTTGTTTTTTTTTGTTTTTTCTTTTTTTGTTTTTTTTGCGAGTGCGATTTTGAGTGCGAGTGCGAGGTCGAGTGCGAGTGTGAGTGCGAGTGCAATTTTTTTTATTTTTTATTTTTTTTGTTTTTTTTGGGGGGGTTTTTTTTGTTTTTTTTTGTTTTTTTGCGTGTGCGATTTTGAGTGCGAGTGCGAGTGTGAGTGCGAGTGTGAGTGCGAGTGCGAGTGTGAGTGCGAGCAAGAGTGCAAGTTTGAGTTTGAGTGCGAGTGCGTGAGTTCGAGTGTGAGTGCGAGTGTGAGTGCGACTGTGAGTGCGAGTGTGAGCGTGAGTGCGAGTGTGTGTGTGAGTGCAGGTGTGAGTGTGAGTGCGATGTGAGTGCGAGTGTGAATGCGAGTGCAATTTTTTTATTTTTTTTTTTTTTTTGTTTTTTTTGGGTTTTTTTTTGTTTTTTTTTGTTTTTTTGCGAGTGCGATTTTGAGTGCGAGTGCGAGTTCGAGTGCGATTGTGAGTGCGAGTGTGATTGTTAGTGCGAGTGTGAGTGCGAGTGCAAGCAAGAGTGCAAGATTGATTTTGAGTGCGAGTGCGTGTGTTCGAGTGTGAGTGCGAGTGTTAGTGCGAGTGTGAGTGTGAGTGTGAGCGTGAGTGCGAGTGTGAGTGTGAGTGCAGGTGTGAGTGCGAGTGCGAGTACGAGTGTGAGTGCGAGTGCAATTTTTTTATTTTTTATTTTCTTGTTTTTTTGTTTTTTTTTGTTTTGTTTTTTTTGTTTTTTTTGTTTTTTTTTGTTTTTTTGTGAGTGCGAATTTGAGTGCGAGTGCGAGTGTGAGTGCGAGTGTGAGTGCGAGTGCGAGCGTGAGTGTGAGTGCGAGTGCCTGTGCGAGTGTGAGGGTGAGTGCAAGTGCGAGCGTGAGTGCGAGTGCGAGTGTGAATGCGAGTGCGAGTGTGAGTGCGAGTTCGAGTGTGAGGGCAAGTGGGAGTTTGAGTGCGAGTGAGAGTGCGAGTGTGAGTGTGAGTGCGAGTCGAGCGTGAGTGCGAGTGTAGGTGTGAGTGCGAGTGCGGTTTTTTTTTTTTATTTTTTTGTTTTTTTTGGTTTTTTTGTTTTTTGTTTTTTTTGTTTTTTTGTTTTTTTTTGTTTTTTTGAGAGTGCGAATTTGAGTGCGAGTGCGAGTTCGAGTGCGAGTGTGAGTGCGAGTGCGAGTGTGAGTGTGAGTGCGAGTGCCTGTGCGAGTGTGAGGGTGAGTGCGAGTGCGAGCGTGAGTGCGTGTGCGAGTGTGAATGCGAGTGCGAGTGTGAGTGCGAGTTCGAGTGTGAGGGCAAGTGGGAGTTTGAGTGCGAGTGAGAGTGCGAGTGTGAGTGTGAGTGCGAGTGCGAGTGTGAGTGCGAGTGTGAGTGCGAGTGCAATTTTTTTAATTTTTTATTTTTTTTGTTTTTTTTGTTTTTTGTTTTTTTTGTTTTTTTTTTTGTTTTTTTGCGAGTGCGATTTTGAGTGCGAGTGCGAGTTCGAGTGCGAGTGGGAGTGCCAGTGCGAGTGTGAGTGCGAGTGCCTGTGCGAGTGTGAGGGTGATTGCGAGCGTGAGTGCGAGTGTAGGTGTGAGTGCGAGTGCAATTTTTTTTATTTTTTATTTTCTTGTTTTTTTGTTTTTTTTTGTTTTGTGTTTTTTTGTTTTTTTTTGTTTTTTTTTGTTTTTTTGTGAGTGCGAATTTGAGTGCGAGTGCGAGTGTGAGTGCGAGTGTGAGTGCGAGTGCGAGCGTGAGTGTGAGTGCGAGTGCCTGTGCGAGTGTGAGGGTGAGTGCAAGTGCGAGCGTGAGTGCGAGTGCGAGTGTGAATGCGAGTGCGAGTGTGAGTGCGAGTTCGAGTGTGAGGGCAAGTGGGAGTTTGAGTGCGAGTGAGAGTGCGAGTGTGAGTGTGAGTGCGAGTCGAGTGTGAGTGCGAGTGTGAGTGCGAGTGCAATTTTTTTTATTTTTTATTTTTTTGTTTTTTTGTTTTCTTTGTTTTTTGTTTTTTTTTTGGTTTTTTGCGAGTGCGATTTTGAGTTCGAGTGCGAGTTCGAGTGCGAGTGTGAGTGCGAGTGCGAGCGTGAGTGTGAGTGCGATCGCCTGTGCGAACTAGGGTGAGTGCGAGTGCGAGCGTGAGTGCGAGTGTAGGTGTGAGTGCGAGTGCGGTTTTTTTATTTTTTTATTTTTTTGTTTTTTTGGGTTTTTTTTGTTTTTTGTTTCTTTTTGTTTTTTTGTTTTTTTTTGTTTTTTTGAGAGTGCGAATTTGAGTGCGAGTGCGAGTTCGAGTGCGAGTGTGAGTGCGAGTGCGAGTGTGAGTGTGAGTGCGAGTGCCTGTGCGAGTGTGAGGGTGAGTGCGAGTGCGAGCGTGAGTGCGTGTGCGAGTGTGAATGCGAGTGCGAGTGTGAGTGCGAGTTCGAGTGTGAGGGCAAGTGGGAGTTTGAGTGCGAGTGAGAGTGCGAGTGTGAGTGTGAGTGCGAGTGCGAGTGTGAGTGCGAGTGTGAGTGCGAGTGCAATTTTTTTAATTTTTTATTTTTTTTGTTTTTTTTGTTTTTTGTTTTTTTTGTTTTTTTTTTTTGTTTTTTTGCGAGTGCGATTTTGAGTGCGAGTGCGAGTTCGAGTGCGAGTGGGAGTGCCAGTGCGAGTGTGAGTGCGAGTGCCTGTGCGAGTGTGAGGGTGATTGCGAGCGTGAGTGCGAGTGTAGGTGTGAGTGCGAGTGCAATTTTTTTTATTTTTTATTTTCTTGTTTTTTTTGTTTTTTTTGTTTTGTGTTTTTTTTGTTTTTTTTGTTTTTTTTTGTTTTTTTGTGAGTGCGAATTTGAGTGCGAGTGCGAGTGTGAGTGCGAGTGTGAGTGCGAGCGTGAGTGTGAGTGCGAGTGCCTGTGCGAGTGTGAGGGTGAGTGCAAGTGCGAGCGTGAGTGCGAGTGCGAGTGTGAATGCGAGTGCGAGTGTGAGTGCGAGTTCGAGTGTGAGGGCAAGTGGGAGTTTGAGTGCGAGTGAGAGTGCGAGTGTGAGTGTGAGTGCGAGTCGAGTGTGAGTGCGAGTGTGAGTGCGAGTGCATTTTTTTTATTTTTTTTTTTTGTTTTTTTTTTGTTTTCTTTGTTTTTTGTTTTTTTTTTGGTTTTTTGCGAGTGCGATTTTGAGTTCGAGTGCGAGATCGAGTGCGAGTGTGAGTGCGTGTGCGAGTGTGAGTGCGAGTGGGCCTGTGCGAGTGTGAGGGTGAGTGCGAGTGCGAGCGTGAGTGCGAGTGTAGGTGTGAGTGCGAGTGCAGTATTTTTTGTGAGTTTTTTGTTTTTTTGTTTTTTTTTTTTTTTTTTTTGTTTTTTTGTTTTTTGTTTTTTTTTGTTTTTTTTTGTTTTTTTTGCGAGTGCGATTTTGAGTGCGAGTGCGAGTTCGAGTGCGAGTGGGAGTGCCAGTGCGAGTGTGAGTGCGAGTGCCTGTGCGAGTGTGAGGGTGATTGCGAGCGTGAGTGCGAGTGTAGGTGTGAGTGCGAGTGCAATTTTTTTTATTTTTTATTTTCTTGTTTTTTTTGTTTTTTTTTGTTTTTTGTTTTTTTTGTTTTTTTTTGTTTTTTTTTGTTTTTTTGTGAGTGCGAATTTGAGTGCGAGTGCGAGTGTGAGTGCGAGTGTGAGTGCGAGCGTGAGTGTGAGTGCGAGTGCCTGTGCGAGTGTGAGGGTGAGTGCAAGTGCGAGCGTGAGTGCGAGTGCGAGTGTGAATGCGAGTGCGAGTGTGAGTGCGAGTTCGAGTGTGAGGGCAAGTGGGAGTTTGAGTGCGAGTGAGAGTGCGAGTGTGAGTGTGAGTGCGAGTCGAGTGTGAGTGCGAGTGTGAGTGCGAGTGCATTTTTTTTATTTTTTTTTTGTTTTTTTTTGTTTTTTTGTTTTTTGTTTTTTTTTTGTTTTTTTGCGAGTGCGATTTTGAGTTCGAGTGCGAGATCGAGTGCGAGTGTGAGTGCGTGTGCGAGTGTGAGTGCGGGGGCCTGTGCGAGTGTGAGGGTGAGTGCGAGTGCGACCGTGAGTGCGAGTGTAGGTGTGAGTGCGAGTGCAATTTTTTGTATTTTTTGTTTTTTTGTTTTTTTTGTTTTTTTTTTTGTTTTTTGGTTTTTTGTTTTTTTTTGTTTTTTTGTTTTTTTTGCGAGTGTGAATTTGAGTGCGAATGCGAGATAGAGTGCGAGTGTGAGTGCAAGTGCGAGTGTGAGTGCGAGTGCCTGTGTGAGTGTGAGGGTGAGTGCGAGTGCGAGCGTGAGTGTGAGTGCGAGTGTAGGTGTGAGTGCGAGTGCAATTTTTTTATTTTTTTATTTTTTGGGTTTTTTTTGTTTTTTTTTGTTTTTGTTTTTTTTGTTTTTTTTGTTTTTTTGCGAGTGCGATTTTGAGTGCGAGTGCGAGTTCGAGTGCGAGTGCGAGTGTGAGTGTGAGTGCCTGTGCGAGTGTGAGGGTGAGTGCGAGTGCGAGCGTGACTACGAGTGTAGGTGTGAGTGCGAGTGCAATTTTATTTATTTTTATTTTTTTTGTTTTTTTGTTTCTTTTTTTTGTTTTTTTTTTGTTTTTTCTTTTTTTGTTTTTTTTGCGAGTGCGATTTTGAGTGCGAGTGCGAGGTCGAGTGCGAGTGTGAGTGCGAGTGCAATTTTTTTTATTTTTTATTTTTTTTGTTTTTTTTTGGGGGGGTTTTTTTTGTTTTTTTTTTGTTTTTTTGCGTGTGCGATTTTGAGTGCGAGTGCGAGTGTGAGTGCGAGTGTGAGTGCGAGTGCGAGTGTGAGTGCGAGCAAGAGTGCAAGTTTGAGTTTGAGTGCGAGTGCGTGAGTTCGAGTGTGAGTGCGAGTGTGAGTGCGACTGTGAGTGCGAGTGTGAGCGTGAGTGCGAGTGTGTGTGTGAGTGCAGGTGTGAGTGTGAGTGCGATTGTGAGTGCGAGTGTGAATGCGAGTGCAATTTTTTTAATTTTTTATTTTTTTTTTGTTTTTTTTGGGTTTTTTTTGTTTTTTTTTGTTTTTTTGCGAGTGCGATTTTGAGTGCGAGTGCGAGTTCGAGTGCGATTGTGAGTGCGAGTGTGATTGTTAGTGCGAGTGTGAGTGCGAGTGCAAGCAAGAGTGCAAGATTGATTTTGAGTGCGAGTGCGTGTGTTCGAGTGTGAGTGCGAGTGTTAGTGCGAGTGTGAGTGTGAGTGTGAGCGTGAGTGCGAGTGTGAGTGTGAGTGCAGGTGTGAGTGCGAGTGCGAGTACGAGTGTGAGTGCGAGTGCAATTTTTTTATTTTTTATTTTCTTGTTTTTTTGTTTTTTTTTTGTTTTGTGTTTTTTTTGTTTTTTTTGTTTTTTTTTGTTTTTTTGTGAGTGCGAATTTGAGTGCGAGTGCGAGTGTGAGTGCGAGTGTGAGTGCGAGTGCGAGCGTGAGTGTGAGTGCGAGTGCCTGTGCGAGTGTGAGGGTGAGTGCAAGTGCGAGCGTGAGTGCGAGTGCGAGTGTGAATGCGAGTGCGAGTGTGAGTGCGAGTTCGAGTGTGAGGGCAAGTGGGAGTTTGAGTGCGAGTGAGAGTGCGAGTGTGAGTGTGAGTGCGAGTCGAGTGTGAGTGCGAGTGTGTGAGTGCGAGTGCATTTTTTTATTTTTTATTTTTTTTGTTTTTTTTGTTTTTTGTTTTTTTTTTGTTTTTTTTTTTTTTTGTTTTTTTGCGAGTGCGATTTTGAGTGCGAGTGCGAGTTCGAGTGCGAGTGTGAGTGCGAGTGCGAGTGTGAGTGCGAGTGCCTGTGCGAGTGTGAGGGTGAGTGCGAGTGCGAGCGTGAGTGCGAGTGTAGGTGTGAGTGCGAGTGCAATTTTTTTTATTTTTTATTTTCTTGTTTTTTTTGTTTTTTTTTGTTTTGTGTTTTTTTGTTTTTTTTTGTTTTTTTTTGTTTTTTTGTGAGTGCGAATTTGAGTGCGAGTGCGAGTGTGAGTGCGAGTGCGAGTGTGAGTGTGAGTGCGAGTGCCTGTGCGAGTGTGAGTGCGAGTGCAGTGAGCGTGTGCGAGTGTGAGCGTAGTGGTGCGAGTGCGAGTGTGAGTGTGAGTGCGAGTGTCGAGTGTGAGTGGCGAGTGCGAGTTTTGTGAGTGCGAGTGCAATTTTTTATTTTTTTTTTTTTTTTGTTTTTTGTTGTTTTTTTTTTTTGTTTTTGTTTTTTTGCGAGTGCGATTTTGAGTGCGAGTGCGAGTTCGTTGAGTGCGAGTGCGAGTGTGAGTGCGATGTGTGGAGTGTGAGGTGCTTGCGAGCGTGATGCGATGTGGTGTGAGTGCGGTGCAATTTTTTTTATTTTTTATTTTCTTGTTTTTTTTGTTTTTTTTTGTTTGTGTTTTTTTGTTTTTTTTGTTTTTTTTGTTTTTTTGTGAGTGCGAATTTGAGTGCGAGTGCGAGTGTGAGTGCGAGTGTGAGTGCGAGCGTGAGTGTGAGTGCGAGTGCCTGTGCGAGTGTGAGGGTGAGTGCAAGTGCGAGCGTGAGTGCGAGTGCGAGTGTGAATGCGAGTGCGAGTGTGAGTGCGAGTTCGAGTGTGAGGGCAAGTGGGAGTTTGAGTGCGAGTGAGAGTGCGAGTGTGAGTGTGAGTGCGAGTCGAGTGTGAGTGCGAGTGTGAGTGCGAGTGCATTTTTTTTATTTTTTTTTTTTTTTTTTTTGTTTTCTTTGTTTTTTGTTTTTTTTTTTTGGTTTTTTCGAGTGCGATTTTGAGTTCGAGTGCGAGATCGAGTGCGAGTGTGAGTGCGTGTGCGAGTGTGAGTGCGAGGGCCTGTGCGAGTGTGAGGGTGAGTGCGAGTGCGACCGTGAGTGCGAGTGTAGGTGTGAGTGCGAGTGCAATTTTTTGTATTTTTTGTTTTTTTGTTTTTTTTGTTTTTTTTTGTTTTTTGTTTTTTTGTTTTTTTGTTTTTTTTGTTTTTTTTGCGAGTGCGAATTTGAGTGCGAGTGCGAGTTAGAGTGCGAGTGTGAGTGCGAGTGCGAGTGTGAGTGCGAGTGCCTGTGTGAGTGTGAGGGTGAGTGCGAGTGCGAGCGTGAGTGTGAGTGCGAGTGTAGGTGTGAGTGCGAGTGCAATTTTTTTATTTTTTATTTTTTGGTTTTTTTTGTTTTTTTTTGTTTTTTGTTTTTTTTTTTTTTGTTTTTTTGCGAGTGCGATTTTGAGTGCGAGTGCGAGTTCGAGTGCGAGTGCGAGTGTGAGTGTGAGTGCCTGTGCGAGTGTGAGTGCGAGTGCAAGCAAGAGTGCAGATTGATTTGAGTGCGAGTGCGTGTGTTCGAGTGTGAGTGCGAGTGTTAGTGCGAGTGTGAGTGTGAGTGTGAGCGTGAGTGCGAGTGTGAGTGTGAGTGCAGTGTGAGTGCGAGTGCGAGTACGAGTGTGAGTGCGAGTGCAATTTTTTTATTTTTTATTTTCTTGTTTTTTTGTTTTTTTTTGTTTTGTGTTTTTTTTGTTTTTTTTGTTTTTTTTTGTTTTTTTGTGAGTGCGAATTTGAGTGCGAGTGCGAGTGTGAGTGCGAGTGTGAGTGCGAGTGCGAGCGTGAGTGTGAGTGCGAGTGCCTGTGCGAGTGTGAGGGTGAGTGCAAGTGCGAGCGTGAGTGCGAGTGCGAGTGTGAATGCGAGTGCGAGTGTGAGTGCGAGTTCGAGTGTGAGGGCAAGTGGGAGTTTGAGTGCGAGTGAGAGTGCGAGTGTGAGTGTGAGTGCGAGTCGAGTGTGAGTGCGAGTGTGAGTGCGAGTGCAATTTTTTTTATTTTTTATTTTTTTGTTTTTTTTGTTTTCTTTGTTTTTTGTTTTTTTTTTTTGTTTTTTTGCGAGTGCGATTTTGAGTGCGAGTGCGAGTTCGAGTGCGAGTGTGAGTGCGAGTGCGAGCGTGAGTGTGAGTGCGATCGCCTGTGCGAACTAGGGTGAGTGCGAGTGCGAGCGTGAGTGCGAGTGTAGGTGTGAGTGCGAGTGCGGTTTTTTTTATTTTTTATTTTTTTGTTTTTTTTGTTTTTTTTTGTTTTTTGTTTTTTTTGTTTTTTTGTTTTTTTTTTGTTTTTTTGAGAGTGCGAATTTGAGTGCGAGTGCGAGTTCGAGTGCGAGTGTGAGTGCGAGTGCGAGTGTGAGTGTGAGTGCGAGTGCCTGTGCGAGTGTGAGGGTGAGTGCGAGTGCGAGCGTGAGTGCGTGTGCGAGTGTGAATGCGAGTGCGAGTGTGAGTGCGAGTTCGAGTGTGAGGGCAAGTGGGAGTTTGAGTGCGAGTGAGAGTGCGAGTGTGAGTGTGAGTGCGAGTGCGAGTGTGAGTGCGAGTGTGAGTGCGAGTGCAATTTTTTTAATTTTTTATTTTTTTTGTTTTTTTTGTTTTTTGTTTTTTTTGTTTTTTTTTTTGTTTTTTTGCGAGTGCGATTTTGAGTGCGAGTGCGAGTTCGAGTGCGAGTGGGAGTGCCAGTGCGAGTGTGAGTGCGAGTGCCTGTGCGAGTGTGAGGGTGATTGCGAGCGTGAGTGCGAGTGTAGGTGTGAGTGCGAGTGCAATTTTTTTTATTTTTTATTTTCTTGTTTTTTTTGTTTTTTTTTGTTTTGTGTTTTTTTTGTTTTTTTTTTGTTTTTTTTGTTTTTTTGTGAGTGCGAATTTGAGTGCGAGTGCGAGTGTGAGTGCGAGTGTGAGTGCGAGTGCGAGCGTGAGTGTGAGTGCGAGTGCCTGTGCGAGTGTGAGGGTGAGTGCAAGTGCGAGCGTGAGTGCGAGTGCGAGTGTGAATGCGAGTGCGAGTGTGAGTGCGAGTTCGAGTGTGAGGGCAAGTGGGAGTTTGAGTGCGAGTGAGAGTGCGAGTGTGAGTGTGAGTGCGAGTCGAGTGTGAGTGCGAGTGTGAGTGCGAGTGCAATTTTTTTATTTTTTATTTTTTTGTTTTTTTTGTTTTCTTTGTTTTTTTGTTTTTTTTTTTTGGTTTTTTGCGAGTGCGATTTTGAGTTCGAGTGCGAGTTCGAGTGCGAGTGTGAGTGCGAGTGCGAGCGTGAGTGTGAGTGCGATGCCTGTGCGAACGTAGGGTGAGTGCGAGTGCGAGCGTGAGTGCGAGTGTAGGTGTGAGTGCGAGTGCGAGTTTTTTTTATTTTTTATTTTTTTGTTTTTTTTGGTTTTTTTTGTTTTTTGTTTTTTTTGTTTTTTTGTTTTTTTTTGTTTTTTTGAGAGTGCGAATTTGAGTGCGAGTGCGAGTTCGAGTGCGAGTGTGAGTGCGAGTGCGAGTGTGAGTGTGAGTGCGAGTGCCTGTGCGAGTGTGAGGGTGAGTGCGAGTGCGAGCGTGAGTGCGTGTGCGAGTGTGAATGCGAGTGCGAGTGTGAGTGCGAGTTCGAGTGTGAGGGCAAGTGGGAGTTTGAGTGCGAGTGAGAGTGCGAGTGTGAGTGTGAGTGCGAGTGCGAGTGTGAGTGCGAGTGTGAGTGCGAGTGCAATTTTTTTAATTTTTTATTTTTTTTGTTTTTTTTGTTTTTTTGTTTTTTTTGTTTTTTTTTTTTTGTTTTTTTGCGAGTGCGATTTTGAGTGCGAGTGCGAGTTCGAGTGCGAGTGGGAGTGCCAGTGCGAGTGTGAGTGCGAGTGCCTGTGCGAGTGTGAGGGTGATTGCGAGCGTGAGTGCGAGTGTAGGTGTGAGTGCGAGTGCAATTTTTTTATTTTTTATTTTCTTGTTTTTTTTGTTTTTTTTTGTTTTGTGTTTTTTTGTTTTTTTTGTTTTTTTTTGTTTTTTTGTGAGTGCGAATTTGAGTGCGAGTGCGAGTGTGAGTGCGAGTGTGAGTGCGAGTGCAATTTTTTTATTTTTTATTTTTTTGTTTTTTTGTTTTCTTTGTTTTTTGTTTTTTTTTGGTTTTTTGCGAGTGCGATTTTGAGTTCGAGTGCGAGTTCGAGTGCGAGTGTGAGTGCGAGTGCGAGCGTGAGTGTGAGTGCGATCGCCTGTGCGAACTAGGGTGAGTGCGAGTGCGAGCGTGAGTGCGAGTGTAGGTGTGAGTGCGAGTGCGGTTTTTTTATTTTTTATTTTTTTGTTTTTTTTGGTTTTTTTTGTTTTTTGTTTCTTTTTGTTTTTTTGTTTTTTTTTGTTTTTTTGAGAGTGCGAATTTGAGTGCGAGTGCGAGTTCGAGTGCGAGTGTGAGTGCGAGTGCGAGTGTGAGTGTGAGTGCGAGTGCCTGTGCGAGTGTGAGGGTGAGTGCGAGTGCGAGCGTGAGTGCGTGTGCGAGTGTGAATGCGAGTGCGAGTGTGAGTGCGAGTTCGAGTGTGAGGGCAAGTGGGAGTTTGAGTGCGAGTGAGAGTGCGAGTGTGAGTGTGAGTGCGAGTGCGAGTGTGAGTGCGAGTGTGAGTGCGAGTGCAATTTTTTTAATTTTTTATTTTTTTTGTTTTTTTTGTTTTTTGTTTTTTTTTGTTTTTTTTTTTTTGTTTTTTTGCGAGTGCGATTTTGAGTGCGAGTGCGAGTTCGAGTGCGAGTGGGAGTGCCAGTGCGAGTGTGAGTGCGAGTGCCTGTGCGAGTGTGAGGGTGATTGCGAGCGTGAGTGCGAGTGTAGGTGTGAGTGCGAGTGCAATTTTTTTTATTTTTTATTTTCTTGTTTTTTTTGTTTTTTTTTGTTTTGTGTTTTTTTTGTTTTTTTTGTTTTTTTTTGTTTTTTTGTGAGTGCGAATTTGAGTGCGAGTGCGAGTGTGAGTGCGAGTGTGAGTGCGAGCGTGAGTGTGAGTGCGAGTGCCTGTGCGAGTGTGAGGGTGAGTGCAAGTGCGAGCGTGAGTGCGAGTGCGAGTGTGAATGCGAGTGCGAGTGTGAGTGCGAGTTCGAGTGTGAGGGCAAGTGGGAGTTTGAGTGCGAATGAGAGTGCGAGTGTGAGTGTGAGTGCGAGTCGAGTGTGAGTGCGAGTGTGAGTGCGAGTGCATTTTTTTTTATTTTTTTTGTTTTTTTTTGTTTTCTTTGTTTTTTGTTTTTTTTTTTGGTTTTTTCGAGTGCGATTTTGAGTTCGAGTGCGAGATCGAGTGCGAGTGTGAGTGCGTGTGCGAGTGTGAGTGCGGGGGCCTGTGCGAGTGTGAGGGTGAGTGCGAGTGCGACCGTGAGTGCGAGTGTAGGTGTGAGTGCGAGTGCAATTTTTTGTATTTTTTGTTTTTTTGTTTTTTTTGTTTTTTTTTTTTGTTTTTTGTTTTTTGTTTTTTTTGTTTTTTTGTTTTTTTTGCGAGTGTGAATTTGAGTGCGAATGCGAGATAGAGTGCGAGTGTGAGTGCAAGTGCGAGTGTGAGTGCGAGTGCCTGTGTGAGTGTGAGGGTGAGTGCGAGTGCGAGCGTGAGTGTGAGTGCGAGTGTAGGTGTGAGTGCGAGTGCAATTTTTTTATTTTTTTATTTTTTGGGTTTTTTTTGTTTTTTTTTGTTTTTTGTTTTTTTTTGTTTTTTTTGTTTTTTTGCGAGTGCGATTTTGAGTGCGAGTGCGAGTTCGAGTGCGAGTGCGAGTGTGAGTGTGAGTGCCTGTGCGAGTGTGAGGGTGAGTGCGAGTGCGAGCGTGACTACGAGTGTAGGTGTGAGTGCGAGTGCAATTTTATTTATTTTTATTTTTTTTGTTTTTTTGTTTCTTTTTTTTGTTTTTTTTTTGTTTTTTCTTTTTTTGTTTTTTTTGCGAGTGCGATTTTGAGTGCGAGTGCGAGGTCGAGTGCGAGTGTGAGTGCGAGTGCAATTTTTTTTATTTTTTATTTTTTTTGTTTTTTTTGGGGGGGTTTTTTTTGTTTTTTTTTTGTTTTTTTGCGTGTGCGATTTTGAGTGCGAGTGCGAGTGTGAGTGCGAGTGTGAGTGCGAGTGCGAGTGTGAGTGCGAGCAAGAGTGCAAGTTTGAGTTTGAGTGCGAGTGCGTGAGTTCGAGTGTGAGTGCGAGTGTGAGTGCGACTGTGAGTGCGAGTGTGAGCGTGAGTGCGAGTGTGTGTGTGAGTGCAGGTGTGAGTGTGAGTGCGATTGTGAGTGCGAGTGTGAATGCGAGTGCAATTTTTTTAATTTTTTATTTTTTTTTTGTTTTTTTTTGGTTTTTTTTGTTTTTTTTTTGTTTTTTTGCGAGTGCGATTTTGAGTGCGAGTGCGAGTTCGAGTGCGATTGTGAGTGCGAGTGTGATTGTTAGTGCGAGTGTGAGTGCGAGTGCAAGCAAGAGTGCAAGATTGATTTTGAGTGCGAGTGCGTGTGTTCGAGTGTGAGTGCGAGTGTTAGTGCGATGTGAGTGTGAGTGTGAGCGTGAGTGCGAGTGTGAGTGTGAGTGCAGGTGTGAGTGCGAGTGCGAGTACGAGTGTGAGTGCGAGTGCAATTTTTTTTATTTTTTATTTTCTTGTTTTTTTGTTTTTTTTTGTTTTGTGTTTTTTTTGTTTTTTTTGTTTTTTTTTGTTTTTTTGTGAGTGCGAATTTGAGTGCGAGTGCGAGTGTGAGTGCGAGTGTGAGTGCGAGTGCGAGCGTGAGTGTGAGTGCGAGTGCCTGTGCGAGTGTGAGGGTGAGTGCAAGTGCGAGCGTGAGTGCGAGTGCGAGTGTGAATGCGAGTGCGAGTGTGAGTGCGAGTTCGAGTGTGAGGGCAAGTGGGAGTTTGAGTGCGAGTGAGAGTGCGAGTGTGAGTGTGAGTGCGAGTCGAGTGTGAGTGCGAGTGTGAGTGCGAGTGCAATTTTTTTTATTTTTTATTTTTTTTGTTTTTTTTGTTTTCTTTGTTTTTTGTTTTTTTTTTTTTGGTTTTTTGCGAGTGCGATTTTGAGTTCGAGTGCGAGTTCGAGTGCGAGTGTGAGTGCGAGTGCGAGCGTGAGTGTGAGTGCGATCGCCTGTGCGAACTAGGGTGAGTGCGAGTGCGAGCGTGAGTGCGAGTGTAGGTGTGAGTGCGAGTGCGGTTTTTTTATTTTTTTATTTTTTTGTTTTTTTTGGTTTTTTTTGTTTTTTGTTTCTTTTTGTTTTTTTGTTTTTTTTTGTTTTTTTGAGAGTGCGAATTTGAGTGCGAGTGCGAGTTCGAGTGCGAGTGTGAGTGCGAGTGCGAGTGTGAGTGTGAGTGCGAGTGCCTGTGCGAGTGTGAGGGTGAGTGCGAGTGCGAGCGTGAGTGCGTGTGCGAGTGTGAATGCGAGTGCGAGTGTGAGTGCGAGTTCGAGTGTGAGGGCAAGTGGGAGTTTGAGTGCGAGTGAGAGTGCGAGTGTGAGTGTGAGTGCGAGTGCGAGTGTGAGTGCGAGTGTGAGTGCGAGTGCAATTTTTTTAATTTTTTATTTTTTTTGTTTTTTTTGTTTTTTTTTTTTGTTTTTTTTTTTTGTTTTTTTGCGAGTGCGATTTTGAGTGCGAGTGCGAGTTCGAGTGCGAGTGGGAGTGCCAGTGCGAGTGTGAGTGCGAGTGCCTGTGCGAGTGTGAGGGTGATTGCGAGCGTGAGTGCGAGTGTAGGTGTGAGTGCGAGTGCAATTTTTTTTATTTTTTATTTTCTTGTTTTTTTGTTTTTTTTTTGTTTTGTGTTTTTTTGTTTTTTTTGTTTTTTTTTGTTTTTTTGTGAGTGCGAATTTGAGTGCGAGTGCGAGTGTGAGTGCGAGTGTGAGTGCGAGCGTGAGTGTGAGTGCGAGTGCCTGTGCGAGTGTGAGGGTGAGTGCAAGTGCGAGCGTGAGTGCGAGTGCGAGTGTGAATGCGAGTGCGAGTGTGAGTGCGAGTTCGAGTGTGAGGGCAAGTGGGAGTTTGAGTGCGAATGAGAGTGCGAGTGTGAGTGTGAGTGCGAGTCGAGTGTGAGTGCGAGTGTGAGTGCGAGTGCATTTTTTTTTTTTTTTTTGTTTTTTTTTGTTTTCTTTGTTTTTTGTTTTTTTTTTGGTTTTTTCGAGTGCGATTTTGAGTTCGAGTGCGAGATCGAGTGCGAGTGTGAGTGCGTGTGCGAGTGTGAGTGCGGGGGCCTGTGCGAGTGTGAGGGTGAGTGCGAGTGCGACCGTGAGTGCGAGTGTAGGTGTGAGTGCGAGTGCAATTTTTTGTATTTTTTTTTTTTGTTTTTTTTGTTTTTTTTTGTTTTTTGTTTTTTTGTTTTTTTTGTTTTTTTGTTTTTTTTGCGAGTGTGAATTTGAGTGCGAATGCGAGATAGAGTGCGAGTGTGAGTGCAAGTGCGAGTGTGAGTGCGAGTGCCTGTGTGAGTGTGAGGGTGAGTGCGAGTGCGAGCGTGAGTGTGAGTGCGAGTGTAGGTGTGAGTGCGAGTGCAATTTTTTTATTTTTTTATTTTTTGGGTTTTTTTTGTTTTTTTTTGTTTTTTGTTTTTTTTTGTTTTTTTTTGTTTTTTTGCGAGTGCGATTTTGAGTGCGAGTGCGAGTTCGAGTGCGAGTGCGAGTGTGAGTGTGAGTGCCTGTGCGAGTGTGAGGGTGAGTGCGAGTGCGAGCGTGACTACGAGTGTAGGTGTGAGTGCGAGTGCAATTTTATTTATTTTTATTTTTTTGTTTTTTTGTTTCTTTTTTTTGTTTTTTTTTTGTTTTTTCTTTTTTTGTTTTTTTTGCGAGTGCGATTTTGAGTGCGAGTGCGAGGTCGAGTGCGAGTGTGAGTGCGAGTGCAATTTTTTTATTTTTTATTTTTTTGTTTTTTTTTGGGGGGTTTTTTTGTTTTTTTTTGTTTTTTTGCGTGTGCGATTTTGAGTGCGAGTGCGAGTGTGAGTGCGAGTGTGAGTGCGAGTGCGAGTGTGAGTGCGAGCAAGAGTGCAAGTTTGAGTTTGAGTGCGAGTGCGTGAGTTCGAGTGTGAGTGCGAGTGTGAGTGCGACTGTGAGTGCGAGTGTGAGCGTGAGTGCGAGTGTGTGTGTGAGTGCAGGTGTGAGTGTGAGTGCGATTGTGAGTGCGAGTGTGAATGCGAGTGCAATTTTTTTAATTTTTTATTTTTTTTTTGTTTTTTTTGGGGTTTTTTTTGTTTTTTTTTGTTTTTTTGCGAGTGCGATTTTGAGTGCGAGTGCGAGTTCGAGTGCGATTGTGAGTGCGAGTGTGATTGTTAGTGCGAGTGTGAGTGCGAGTGCAAGCAAGAGTGCAAGATTGATTTTGAGTGCGAGTGCGTGTGTTCGAGTGTGAGTGCGAGTGTTAGTGCGAGTGTGAGTGTGAGTGTGAGCGTGAGTGCGAGTGTGAGTGTGAGTGCAGGTGTGAGTGCGAGTGCGAGTACGAGTGTGAGTGCGAGTGCAATTTTTTTATTTTTTATTTTCTTGTTTTTTTGTTTTTTTTTGTTTTGTTTTTTTTTGTTTTTTTTGTTTTTTTTTGTTTTTTTGTGAGTGCAAATTTGAGTGCGAGTGCGAGTGTGAGTGCGAGTGTGAGTGCGAGTGCGAGCGTGAGTGTGAGTGCGAGTGCCTGTGCGAGTGTGAGGGTGAGTGCAAGTGCGAGCGTGAGTGCGAGTGCGAGTGTGAATGCGAGTGCGAGTGTGAGTGCGAGTTCGAGTGTGAGGGCAAGTGGGAGTTTGAGTGCGAGTGAGAGTGCGAGTGTGAGTGTGAGTGCGAGTCGAGCGTGAGTGCGAGTGTAGGTGTGAGTGCGAGTGCGGTTTTTTATTTTTTATTTTTTTGTTTTTTTTGGGTTTTTTTGTTTTTTGTTTTTTTTTGTTTTTTTGTTTTTTTTTGTTTTTTTGAGAGTGCGAATTTGAGTGCGAGTGCGAGTTCGAGTGCGAGTGTGAGTGCGAGTGCGAGTGTGAGTGTGAGTGCGAGTGCCTGTGCGAGTGTGAGGGTGAGTGCGAGTGCGAGCGTGAGTGCGTGTGCGAGTGTGAATGCGAGTGCGAGTGTGAGTGCGAGTTCGAGTGTGAGGGCAAGTGGGAGTTTGAGTGCGAGTGAGAGTGCGAGTGTGAGTGTGAGTGCGAGTGCGAGTGTGAGTGCGAGTGTGAGTGCGAGTGCAATTTTTTTAATTTTTTATTTTTTTTGTTTTTTTTGTTTTTGTTTTTTTTGTTTTTTTTTTTTGTTTTTTTGCGAGTGCGATTTTGAGTGCGAGTGCGAGTTCGAGTGCGAGTGGGAGTGCCAGTGCGAGTGTGAGTGCGAGTGCCTGTGCGAGTGTGAGGGTGATTGCGAGCGTGAGTGCGAGTGTAGGTGTGAGTGCGAGTGCAATTTTTTTTATTTTTTATTTTCTTGTTTTTTTGTTTTTTTTTGTTTTGTGTTTTTTTGTTTTTTTTTTGTTTTTTTTTTGTTTTTTTGTGAGTGCGAATTTGAGTGCGAGTGCGAGTGTGAGTGCGAGTGTGAGTGCGAGTGCGAGCGTGAGTGTGAGTGCGAGTGCCTGTGCGAGTGTGAGGGTGAGTGCAAGTGCGAGCGTGAGTGCGAGTGCGAGTGTGAATGCGAGTGCGAGTGTGAGTGCGAGTTCGAGTGTGAGGGCAAGTGGGAGTTTGAGTGCGAGTGAGAGTGCGAGTGTGAGTGTGAGTGCGAGTCGAGTGTGAGTGCGAGTGTGAGTGCGAGTGCAATTTTTTTTATTTTTTATTTTTTTGTTTTTTTTGTTTTCTTTGTTTTTTGTTTTTTTTTTTTGGTTTTTTGCGAGTGCGATTTTGAGTTCGAGTGCGAGTTCGAGTGCGAGTGTGAGTGCGAGTGCGAGCGTGAGTGTGAGTGCGATCGCCTGTGCGAACTAGGGTGAGTGCGAGTGCGAGCGTGAGTGCGAGTGTAGGTGTGAGTGCGAGTGCGGTTTTTTTATTTTTTTATTTTTTTGTTTTTTTTGGGTTTTTTTTTGTTTTTTGTTTTTTTTGTTTTTTTGTTTTTTTTTGTTTTTTTGAGAGTGCGAATTTGAGTGCGAGTGCGAGTTCGAGTGCGAGTGTGAGTGCGAGTGCGAGTGTGAGTGTGAGTGCGAGTGCCTGTGCGAGTGTGAGGGTGAGTGCGAGTGCGAGCGTGAGTGCGTGTGCGAGTGTGAATGCGAGTGCGAGTGTGAGTGCGAGTTCGAGTGTGAGGGCAAGTGGGAGTTTGAGTGCGAGTGAGAGTGCGAGTGTGAGTGTGAGTGCGAGTGCGAGTGTGAGTGCGAGTGTGAGTGCGAGTGCAATTTTTTTAATTTTTTATTTTTTTTGTTTTTTTTGTTTTTTGTTTTTTTTGTTTTTTTTTTTGTTTTTTTGCGAGTGCGATTTTGAGTGCGAGTGCGAGTTCGAGTGCGAGTGGGAGTGCCAGTGCGAGTGTGAGTGCGAGTGCCTGTGCGAGTGTGAGGGTGATTGCGAGCGTGAGTGCGAGTGTAGGTGTGAGTGCGAGTGCAATTTTTTTTATTTTTTATTTTCTTGTTTTTTTTTGTTTTTTTTTGTTTTGTGTTTTTTTTGTTTTTTTTGTTTTTTTTTGTTTTTTTGTGAGTGCGAATTTGAGTGCGAGTGCGAGTGTGAGTGCGAGTGTGAGTGCGAGTGCGAGCGTGAGTGTGAGTGCGAGTGCCTGTGCGAGTGTGAGGGTGAGTGCAAGTGCGAGCGTGAGTGCGAGTGCGAGTGTGAATGCGAGTGCGAGTGTGAGTGCGAGTTCGAGTGTGAGGGCAAGTGGGAGTTTGAGTGCGAGTGAGAGTGCGAGTGTGAGTGTGAGTGCGAGTCGAGTGTGAGTGCGAGTGTGAGTGCGAGTGCAATTTTTTTATTTTTTATTTTTTTGTTTTTTTTGTTTTCTTTGTTTTTTGTTTTTTTTTTTGGTTTTTTGCGAGTGCGATTTTGAGTTCGAGTGCGAGTTCGAGTGCGAGTGTGAGTGCGAGTGCGAGCGTGAGTGTGAGTGCGATCGCCTGTGCGAACTAGGGTGAGTGCGAGTGCGAGCGTGAGTGCGAGTGTAGGTGTGAGTGCGAGTGCGGTTTTTTTATTTTTTATTTTTTTGTTTTTTTTGGTTTTTTTTGTTTTTTGTTTCTTTTTGTTTTTTTGTTTTTTTTTTGTTTTTTTGAGAGTGCGAATTTGAGTGCGAGTGCGAGTTCGAGTGCGAGTGTGAGTGCGAGTGCGAGTGTGAGTGTGAGTGCGAGTGCCTGTGCGAGTGTGAGGGTGAGTGCGAGTGCGAGCGTGAGTGCGTGTGCGAGTGTGAATGCGAGTGCGAGTGTGAGTGCGAGTTCGAGTGTGAGGGCAAGTGGGAGTTTGAGTGCGAGTGAGAGTGCGAGTGTGAGTGTGAGTGCGAGTGCGAGTGTGAGTGCGAGTGTGAGTGCGAGTGCAATTTTTTTAATTTTTTATTTTTTTTTTTTTTTGTTTTTTGTTTTTTTTGTTTTTTTTTTTTGTTTTTTTGCGAGTGCGATTTTGAGTGCGAGTGCGAGTTCGAGTGCGAGTGGGAGTGCCAGTGCGAGTGTGAGTGCGAGTGCCTGTGCGAGTGTGAGGGTGATTGCGAGCGTGAGTGCGAGTGTAGGTGTGAGTGCGAGTGCAATTTTTTTTATTTTTTATTTTCTTGTTTTTTTTGTTTTTTTTTGTTTTGTGTTTTTTTTGTTTTTTTGTTTTTTTTTGTTTTTTTGTGAGTGCGAATTTGAGTGCGAGTGCGAGTGTGAGTGCGAGTGTGAGTGCGAGCGTGAGTGTGAGTGCGAGTGCCTGTGCGAGTGTGAGGGTGAGTGCAAGTGCGAGCGTGAGTGCGAGTGCGAGTGTGAATGCGAGTGCGAGTGTGAGTGCGAGTTCGAGTGTGAGGGCAAGTGGGAGTTTGAGTGCGAATGAGAGTGCGAGTGTGAGTGTGAGTGCGAGTCGAGTGTGAGTGCGAGTGTGAGTGCGAGTGCATTTTTTTTTATTTTTTTTGTTTTTTTTTTGTTTTCTTTGTTTTTTGTTTTTTTTTTTGGTTTTTTCGAGTGCGATTTTGAGTTCGAGTGCGAGATCGAGTGCGAGTGTGAGTGCGTGTGCGAGTGTGAGTGCGGGGGCCTGTGCGAGTGTGAGGGTGAGTGCGAGTGCGACCGTGAGTGCGAGTGTAGGTGTGAGTGCGAGTGCAATTTTTTGTATTTTTTGTTTTTTTGTTTTTTTTTGTTTTTTTTTTGTTTTTTGTTTTTTTGTTTTTTTTGTTTTTTTGTTTTTTTTGCGAGTGTGAATTTGAGTGCGAATGCGAGATAGAGTGCGAGTGTGAGTGCAAGTGCGAGTGTGAGTGCGAGTGCCTGTGTGAGTGTGAGGGTGAGTGCGAGTGCGAGCGTGAGTGTGAGTGCGAGTGTAGGTGTGAGTGCGAGTGCAATTTTTTTATTTTTTTATTTTTTGGGTTTTTTTTGTTTTTTTTTGTTTTTTGTTTTTTTTGTTTTTTTTGTTTTTTTGCGAGTGCGATTTTGAGTGCGAGTGCGAGTTCGAGTGCGAGTGCGAGTGTGAGTGTGAGTGCCTGTGCGAGTGTGAGGGTGAGTGCGAGTGCGAGCGTGACTACGAGTGTAGGTGTGAGTGCGAGTGCAATTTTATTTATTTTTATTTTTTTTGTTTTTTTGTTTCTTTTTTTTGTTTTTTTTTTTGTTTTTTCTTTTTTTGTTTTTTTTGCGAGTGCGATTTTGAGTGCGAGTGCGAGGTCGAGTGCGAGTGTGAGTGCGAGTGCAATTTTTTTATTTTTTATTTTTTTGTTTTTTTTTGGGGGGGTTTTTTTTGTTTTTTTTTTGTTTTTTTGCGTGTGCGATTTTGAGTGCGAGTGCGAGTGTGAGTGCGAGTGTGAGTGCGAGTGCGAGTGTGAGTGCGAGCAAGAGTGCAAGTTTGAGTTTGAGTGCGAGTGCGTGAGTTCGAGTGTGAGTGCGAGTGTGAGTGCGACTGTGAGTGCGAGTGTGAGCGTGAGTGCGAGTGTGTGTGTGAGTGCAGGTGTGAGTGTGAGTGCGATTGTGAGTGCGAGTGTGAATGCGAGTGCAATTTTTTTAATTTTTTATTTTTTTTTTGTTTTTTTGGGGTTTTTTTTGTTTTTTTTTGTTTTTTTGCGAGTGCGATTTTGAGTGCGAGTGCGAGTTCGAGTGCGATTGTGAGTGCGAGTGTGATTGTTAGTGCGAGTGTGAGTGCGAGTGCAAGCAAGAGTGCAAGATTGATTTTGAGTGCGAGTGCGTGTGTTCGAGTGTGAGTGCGAGTGTTAGTGCGAGTGTGAGTGTGAGTGTGAGCGTGAGTGCGAGTGTGAGTGTGAGTGCAGGTGTGAGTGCGAGTGCGAGTACGAGTGTGAGTGCGAGTGCAATTTTTTTATTTTTTATTTTCTTGTTTTTTTGTTTTTTTTTGTTTTGTGTTTTTTTTGTTTTTTTTGTTTTTTTTTGTTTTTTTGTGAGTGCGAATTTGAGTGCGAGTGCGAGTGTGAGTGCGAGTGTGAGTGCGAGTGCGAGCGTGAGTGTGAGTGCGAGTGCCTGTGCGAGTGTGAGGGTGAGTGCAAGTGCGAGCGTGAGTGCGAGTGCGAGTGTGAATGCGAGTGCGAGTGTGAGTGCGAGTTCGAGTGTGAGGGCAAGTGGGAGTTTGAGTGCGAGTGAGAGTGCGAGTGTGAGTGTGAGTGCGAGTCGAGCGTGAGTGCGAGTGTAGGTGTGAGTGCGAGTGCGGTTTTTTTATTTTTTATTTTTTTGTTTTTTTTGGGTTTTTTTGTTTTTTGTTTTTTTTTGTTTTTTTTTTTTTTTGTTTTTTTGAGAGTGCGAATTTGAGTGCGAGTGCGAGTTCGAGTGCGAGTGTGAGTGCGAGTGCGAGTGTGAGTGTGAGTGTGAGTGCGAGTGCCTGTGCGAGTGTGAGGGTGAGTGCGAGTGCGAGCGTGAGTGCGTGTGCGAGTGTGAATGCGAGTGTGAGTGCGAGTTCGAGTGTGAGGGCAAGTGGGAGTTTGAGTGCGAGTGAGAGTGCGAGTGTGAGTGTGAGTGCGAGTGCGAGTGTGAGTGCGAGTGTGAGTGCGAGTGCAATTTTTTTAATTTTTTATTTTTTTTGTTTTTTTTGTTTTTTGTTTTTTTTGTTTTTTTTTTTTGTTTTTTTGCGAGTGCGATTTTGAGTGCGAGTGCGAGTTCGAGTGCGAGTGGGAGTGCCAGTGCGAGTGTGAGTGCGAGTGCCTGTGCGAGTGTGAGGGTGATTGCGAGCGTGAGTGCGAGTGTAGGTGTGAGTGCGAGTGCAATTTTTTTTATTTTTTATTTTCTTGTTTTTTTTGTTTTTTTTTGTTTTGTGTTTTTTTGTTTTTTTTTTGTTTTTTTTTGTTTTTTTGTGAGTGCGAATTTGAGTGCGAGTGCGAGTGTGAGTGCGAGTGTGAGTGCGAGTGCGAGCGTGAGTGTGAGTGCGAGTGCCTGTGCGAGTGTGAGGGTGAGTGCAAGTGCGAGCGTGAGTGCGAGTGCGAGTGTGAATGCGAGTGCGAGTGTGAGTGCGAGTTCGAGTGTGAGGGCAAGTGGGAGTTTGAGTGCGAGTGAGAGTGCGAGTGTGAGTGTGAGTGCGAGTCGAGCGTGAGTGCGAGTGTAGGTGTGACTGCGAGTGCGGTTTTTTTTATTTTTTATTTTTTTGTTTTTTTTGGGTTTTTTTGTTTTTTGTTTTTTTTTGTTTTTTTGTTTTTTTTGTTTTTTTGAGAGTGCGAATTTGAGTGCGAGTGCGAGTGTCGAGTGCGAGTGCGAGTGTGAGTGTGAGTGCGAGTGCCTGTGCGAGTGTGAGGGTGAGTGCGAGTGCGAGCGTGAGTGCGTGTGCGAGTGTGAATGCGAGTGCGAGTGTGAGTGCGAGTTCGAGTGTGAGGGCAAGTGGAGTTTGAGTGCGAGTGAGAGTGCGTGTGAGTGTGAGTGCGAGTGTGAGTGCGAGTGTGAGTGCGAGTGCAATTTTTTTAATTTTTTATTTTTTTTGTTTTTTTTTTTTTTGTTTTTTTGTTTTTTTTTTTGTTTTTTTGCGAGTGCGATTTTGAGTGCGAGTGCGAGTTCGAGTGCGAGTGGGAGTGCCAGTGCGAGTGTGAGTGCGAGTGCCTGTGCGAGTGTGAGGGTGATTGCGAGCGTGAGTGCGAGTGTAGGTGTGAGTGCGAGTGCAATTTTTTTTATTTTTTATTTTCTTGTTTTTTTGTTTTTTTTTTGTTTTGTGTTTTTTTTGTTTTTTTTTGTTTTTTTTTGTTTTTTTGTGAGTGCGAATTTGAGTGCGAGTGCGAGTGTGAGTGCGAGTGTGAGTGCGAGTGCGAGCTGTGAGTGCGAGTGCCTGTGCGAGTGTGAGGGTGAGTGCAAGTGCGAGCGTGAGTGCGAGTGCGAGTGTGAATGCGAGTGCGAGTGTGAGTGCGAGTTCGAGTGTGAGGGCAAGTGGGAGTTTGAGTGCGAGTGAGAGTGCGAGTGTGAGTGTGAGTGCGAGTCGAGTGTGAGTGCGAGTGTGAGTGCGAGTGCAATTTTTTTTATTTTTTATTTTTTTGTTTTTTTTGTTTTCTTTGTTTTTTGTTTTTTTTTTTTGGTTTTTTGCGAGTGCGATTTTGAGTTCGAGTGCGAGTTCGAGTGCGAGTGTGAGTGCGAGTGCGAGCGTGAGTGTGAGTGCGATCGCCTGTGCGAACTAGGGTGAGTGCGAGTGCGAGCGTGAGTGCGAGTGTAGGTGTGAGTGCGAGTGCGGTTTTTTTATTTTTTTATTTTTTTGTTTTTTTTGGGTTTTTTTGTTTTTTGTTTCTTTTTGTTTTTTTGTTTTTTTTTTGTTTTTTTGAGAGTGCGAATTTGAGTGCGAGTGCGAGTTCGAGTGCGAGTGTGAGTGCGAGTGCGAGTGTGAGTGTGAGTGCGAGTGCCTGTGCGAGTGTGAGGGTGAGTGCGAGTGCGAGCGTGAGTGCGTGTGCGAGTGTGAATGCGAGTGCGAGTGTGAGTGCGAGTTCGAGTGTGAGGGCAAGTGGGAGTTTGAGTGCGAGTGAGAGTGCGAGTGTGAGTGTGAGTGCGAGTGCGAGTGTGAGTGCGAGTGTGAGTGCGAGTGCAATTTTTTTAATTTTTTATTTTTTTTGTTTTTTTTGTTTTTTGTTTTTTTTGTTTTTTTTTTTTGTTTTTTTGCGAGTGCGATTTTGAGTGCGAGTGCGAGTTCGAGTGCGAGTGGGAGTGCCAGTGCGAGTGTGAGTGCGAGTGCCTGTGCGAGTGTGAGGGTGATTGCGAGCGTGAGTGCGAGTGTAGGTGTGAGTGCGAGTGCAATTTTTTTTATTTTTTATTTTCTTGTTTTTTTTGTTTTTTTTTGTTTTGTGTTTTTTTTTGTTTTTTTGTTTTTTTTTTGTTTTTTTGTGAGTGCGAATTTGAGTGCGAGTGCGAGTGTGAGTGCGAGTGTGAGTGCGAGTGCGAGCTGTGAGTGCGAGTGCCTGTGCGAGTGTGAGGGTGAGTGCAAGTGCGAGCGTGAGTGCGAGTGCGAGTGTGAATGCGAGTGCGAGTGTGAGTGCGAGTTCGAGTGTGAGGGCAAGTGGGAGTTTGAGTGCGAGTGAGAGTGCGAGTGTGAGTGTGAGTGCGAGTGCGAGTGTGAGTGCGAGTGTGAGTGCGAGTGCAATTTTTTTAATTTTTTATTTTTTTGTTTTTTTTGTTTTTTGTTTTTTTTTGTTTTTTTTTTTGTTTTTTTGCGAGTGCGATTTTGAGTGCGAGTGCGAGTTCGAGTGCGAGTGGGAGTGCCAGTGCGAGTGTGAGTGCGACTGCCTGTGCGAGTGTGAGGGTGATTGCGAGCGTGAGTGCGAGTGTAGGTGTGAGTGCGAGTGCAATTTTTTTTATTTTTTATTTTCTTGTTTTTTTTGTTTTTTTTTGTTTTGTGTTTTTTTTTGTTTTTTTTTGTTTTTTTTTTGTTTTTTTGTGAGTGCGAATTTGAGTGCGAGTGCGAGTGTGAGTGCGAGTGTGAGTGCGAGCGTGAGTGTGAGTGCGAGTGCCTGTGCGAGTGTGAGGGTGAGTGCAAGTGCGAGCGTGAGTGCGAGTGCGAGTGTGAATGCGAGTGCGAGTGTGAGTGCGAGTTCGAGTGTGAGGGCAAGTGGGAGTTTGAGTGCGAATGAGAGTGCGAGTGTGAGTGTGAGTGCAAGTCGAGTGTGAGTGCGAGTGTGAGTGCGAGTGCATTTTTTTTTTTTTTTTTGTTTTTTTTGTTTTCTTTGTTTTTTGTTTTTTTTTTTGGTTTTTTCGAGTGCGATTTTGAGTTCGAGTGCGAGATCGAGTGCGAGTGTGAGTGCGTGTGCGAGTGTGAGTGCGGGGGCCTGTGCGAGTGTGAGGGTGAGTCGAGTGCGACCGTGAGTGCGAGTGTAGGTGTGAGTGCGAGTGCAATTTTTTGTATTTTTTGTTTTTTTGTTTTTTTTGTTTTTTTTTTGTTTTTTGGTTTTTTGTTTTTTTTTGTTTTTTTGTTTTTTTTGCGAGTGTGAATTTGAGTGCGAATGCGAGATAGAGTGCGAGTGTGAGTGCAAGTGCGAGTGTGAGTGCGAGTGCCTGTGTGAGTGTGAGGGTGAGTGCGAGTGCGAGCGTGAGTGTGAGTGCGAGTGTAGGTGTGAGTGCGAGTGCAATTTTATTTATTTTTATTTTTTTTGTTTTTTTGTTTCTTTTTTTGTTTTTTTTTTGTTTTTTCTTTTTTTGTTTTTTTTGCGAGTGCGATTTTGAGTGCGAGTGCGAGGTCGAGTGCGAGTGTGAGTGCGAGTGCAATTTTTTTTATTTTTTACTTTTTTTGTTTTTTTTGGGGGGGGTTTTTTTTGTTTTTTTTTGTTTTTTTGCGTGTGCGATTTTGAGTGCGAGTGCGAGTGTGAGTGCGAGTGTGAGTGCGAGTGCGAGTGTGAGTGCGAGCAAGAGTGCAAGTTTGAGTTTGAGTGCGAGTGCGTGAGTTCGAGTGTGAGTGCGACTGTGAGTGCGAGTGTGAGCGTGAGTGCGAGTGTGTGTGTGAGTGCAGGTGTGAGTGTGAGTGCGATTGTGAGTGCGAGTGTGAATGCGAGTGCAATTTTTTTATTTTTTATTTTTTTTTTGTTTTTTTGGGTTTTTTTTTGTTTTTTTTTTGTTTTTTTGCGAGTGCGATTTTGAGTGCGAGTGCGAGTTCGAGTGCGATTGTGAGTGCGAGTGTGATTGTTAGTGCGAGTGTGAGTGCGAGTGCAAGCAAGAGTGCAAGATTGATTTTGAGTGCGAGTGCGTGTGTTCGAGTGTGAGTGCGAGTGTTAGTGCGAGTGTGAGTGTGAGTGTGAGCGTGAGTGCGAGTGTGAGTGTGAGTGCAGGTGTGAGTGCGAGTGCGAGTACGAGTGTGAGTGCGAGTGCAATTTTTTTATTTTTTATTTTCTTGTTTTTTTGTTTTTTTTTGTTTTGTGTTTTTTTTTGTTTTTTTTGTTTTTTTTGTTTTTTTGTGAGTGCGAATTTGAGTGCGAGTGCGAGTGTGAGTGCGAGTGTGAGTGCGAGTGCGAGCGTGAGTGTGAGTGCGAGTGCCTGTGCGAGTGTGAGGGTGAGTGCAAGTGCGAGCGTGAGTGCGAGTGCGAGTGTGAATGCGAGTGCTGAGTGCGAGTTCGAGTGCGAGTGGGAGTTGAGTGCGAGTGTGAGTGCGAGTGTGAGTGTGAGTGCGAGTCGAGCGTGAGTGCGAGTGTAGGTGTGAGTGCGAGTGCATTTTTTTATTTTTTATTTTTTGTTTTTTTGTTTTTTTGTTTTTTGTTTTTTTTTTTTTTTTGTTTTTTTTTGTTTTTTTGAGAGTGCGAATTTGAGTGCGAGTGCGAGTTCGAGTGCGAGTGTGAGTGCGAGTGCGAGCGTGAGTGTGAGTGCGAGTGCCTGTGCGAGTGTGAGGGTGAGTGCGAGTGCGAGCGTGAGTGCGAGTGCGAGTGTGAATGCGAGTGCGAGTGTGAGTGCGAGTTCGAGTGTGAGGGCAAGTGGGAGTTTGAGTGCGAGTGAGAGTGCGAGTGTGAGTGTGAGTGCGAGTCGAGTGTGAGTGCGAGTGTGAGTGCGAGTGCAATTTTTTTTATTTTTTATTTTTTTGTTTTTTTGTTTTTTGTTTTTTTTGTTTTTTTTTTTGTTTTTTTGCGAGTGCGATTTTGAGTGCGAGTGCGAGTTCGAGTGCGAGTGTGAGTGCGAGTGCGAGCGTGAGTGTGAGTGCGATGCCTGTGCGAGTAGGGTGAGTGCGAGTGCGAGCGTGAGTGCGAGTGTAGGTGTGAGTGCGAGTGCGGTTTTTTTTATTTTTTTATTTTTTTGTTTTTTTTGGTTTTTTTTGTTTTTTGTTTTTTTTGTTTTTTTGTTTTTTTTTGTTTTTTTGAGAGTGCGAATTTGAGTGCGAGTGCGAGTTCGAGTGCGAGTGTGAGTGCGAGTGCGAGTGTGAGTGTGAGTGCGAGTGCCTGTGCGAGTGTGAGGGTGAGTGCGAGTGCGAGCGTGAGTGCGTGTGCGAGTGTGAATGCGAGTGCGAGTGTGAGTGCGAGTTCGAGTGTGAGGGCAAGTGGGAGTTTGAGTGCGAGTGAGAGTGCGAGTGTGAGTGTGAGTGCGAGTGCGAGTGTGAGTGTGAGTGCGAGTGCCTGTGCGAGTGTGAGGGTGAGTGCGAGTGCGAGCGTGAGTGCGTGTGCGAGTGTGAATGCGAGTGCGAGTGTGAGTGCGAGTTCGAGTGTGAGGGCAGTGGAGTGTGCGAGTGTGAGTGTGAGTGCGAGTGCGAGTGTGAGTGCGAGTGTGAGTGCGAGTGCAATTTTTTTAATTTTTTATTTTTTTGTTTTTTTTGTTTTTTGTTTTTTTTTTTTTTTTTTTTGTTTTTTTGCGAGTGCGATTTTGAGTGCGAGTGCGAGTTCGAGTGCGAGTGGGAGTGCCAGTGCGAGTGTGAGTGCGAGTGCCTGTGCGAGTGTGAGGGTGATTGCGAGCGTGAGTGCGAGTGTAGGTGTGAGTGCGAGTGCAATTTTTTTTATTTTTTATTTTCTTGTTTTTTTTGTTTTTTTTTGTTTTGTGTTTTTTTTGTTTTTTTTTGTTTTTTTTTGTTTTTTTGTGAGTGCGAATTTGAGTGCGAGTGCGAGTGTGAGTGCGAGTGTGAGTGCGAGTGCGTGAGTGTGAGTGCGAGTGCCTGTGCGAGTGTGAGGGTGAGTGCAAGTGCGAGCGTGAGTGCGAGTGCGAGTGTGAATGCGAGTGCGAGTGTGAGTGCGAGTTCGAGTGTGAGGGCAAGTGGGAGTTTGAGTGCGAGTGAGAGTGCGAGTGTGAGTGTGAGTGCGAGTCGAGTGTGAGTGCGAGTGTGAGTGCGAGTGCAATTTTTTTTATTTTTTATTTTTTTGTTTTTTTTGTTTTCTTTGTTTTTTGTTTTTTTTTTGGTTTTTTGCGAGTGCGATTTTGAGTTCGAGTGCGAGTTCGAGTGCGAGTGTGAGTGCGAGTGCGAGCGTGAGTGTGAGTGCGATCGCCTGTGCGAACTAGGGTGAGTGCGAGTGCGAGCGTGAGTGCGAGTGTAGGTGTGAGTGCGAGTGCGGTTTTTTTTATTTTTTTATTTTTTTGTTTTTTTTGGGTTTTTTTTGTTTTTTGTTTCTTTTTGTTTTTTTGTTTTTTTTTGTTTTTTTTGAGAGTGCGAATTTGAGTGCGAGTGCGAGTTCGAGTGCGAGTGTGAGTGCGAGTGCGAGTGTGAGTGTGAGTGCGAGTGCCTGTGCGAGTGTGAGGGTGAGTGCGAGTGCGAGCGTGAGTGCGTGTGCGAGTGTGAATGCGAGTGCGAGTGTGAGTGCGAGTTCGAGTGTGAGGGCAAGTGGGAGTTTGAGTGCGAGTGAGAGTGCGAGTGTGAGTGTGAGTGCGAGTGCGAGTGTGAGTGCGAGTGTGAGTGCGAGTGCAATTTTTTTAATTTTTTATTTTTTTTGTTTTTTTTGTTTTTTGTTTTTTTTTGTTTTTTTTTTTTGTTTTTTTGCGAGTGCGATTTTGAGTGCGAGTGCGAGTTCGAGTGCGAGTGGGAGTGCCAGTGCGAGTGTGAGTGCGAGTGCCTGTGCGAGTGTGAGGGTGATTGCGAGCGTGAGTGCGAGTGTAGGTGTGAGTGCGAGTGCAATTTTTTTTATTTTTTATTTTCTTGTTTTTTTGTTTTTTTTTGTTTTGTGTTTTTTTTGTTTTTTTTTGTTTTTTTTTGTTTTTTTGTGAGTGCGAATTTGAGTGCGAGTGCGAGTGTGAGTGCGAGTGTGAGTGCGAGTGCGAGCTGTGAGTGCGAGTGCCTGTGCGAGTGTGAGGGTGAGTGCAAGTGCGAGCGTGAGTGCGAGTGCGAGTGTGAATGCGAGTGCGAGTGTGAGTGCGAGTTCGAGTGTGAGGGCAAGTGGGAGTTTGAGTGCGAGTGAGAGTGCGAGTGTGAGTGTGAGTGCGAGTGCGAGTGTGAGTGCGAGTGTGAGTGCGAGTGCAATTTTTTTAATTTTTTATTTTTTTTTGTTTTTTTTTGTTTTTTTTTGTTTTTTTTTTTGTTTTTTTGCGAGTGCGATTTTGAGTGCGAGTGCGAGTTCGAGTGCGAGTGGGAGTGCCAGTGCGAGTGTGAGTGCGAGTGCCTGTGCGAGTGTGAGGGTGATTGCGAGCGTGAGTGCGAGTGTAGGTGTGAGTGCGAGTGCAATTTTTTTTATTTTTTATTTTCTTGTTTTTTTTGTTTTTTTTTGTTTTGTGTTTTTTTTGTTTTTTTTGTTTTTTTTTTTGTTTTTTTGTGAGTGCGAATTTGAGTGCGAGTGCGAGTGTGAGTGCGAGTGTGAGTGCGAGCGTGAGTGTGAGTGCGAGTGCCTGTGCGAGTGTGAGGGTGAGTGCAAGTGCGAGCGTGAGTGCGAGTGCGAGTGTGAATGCGAG
>NW_026575100.1:240000-242500 GCF_905146905.1 Nyctereutes procyonoides
GTGCGAGTGCGAGTGTGAGTGCGAGTGCGAGTGTGAGTGCGAGTGTGAGTGCGAGTGCGAGTGTGAGTGCGAGTGTGAGTGTGAGTGCGAGTGCGAGTGTGAGTGTGAGTGCGAGTGTGAGTGCGAGTGCGAGTGTGAGTGCGAGTGCAATTTTTTTTATTTTTTTATTTTTTTTTGTTTTTTTGTTTTTTTGTTTTTTGTTTTTTTTGTTTTTTTGCGAGTGCGATTTTGAGTGCGAGTTCGAGTGCGAGTGTGAGTGCGAGTGCGAGTGTGAGTGCGAGTGCCTGTGCGAGTGTGAGGGTGAGTGCGAGTGCGAGCGTGAGTGCGAGTGTGAGTGTGATTGCGAGTGTGAGTGCGAGTGCGTGAGTTCGAGTGTGAGTGCGAGTGTGAGTGTGAGTGCGAGTGTGAGTGCGAGTGCGAGTGTGAGTGCGAGTGAGTGTGAGTGCGAGTGTGAGTGCGAGTGCGAGCAAGAGTGCAAGTTTGAGTGTGAGTGCGAGTGCGAGTGTGAGTGCGAGTGTGAGTGCTGTGAGTGTGAGGGTGAGTGCGAGTGCGAGCGTGAGTGCGAGTGTAGGTGTGAGTGCGAGTGCAATTTTTTTATTTTTTTATTTTTTTGTTTTTTTTTTGTTTTTTGTTTTTTGTTTTTTTTGTTTTTTTTGTTTTTTTGCGAGTGCGATTTTGAGTGCGAGTGCGAGTTCGAGTGCGAGTGTGAGTGCGAGTGTGAGTGTGAGTGCGAGTGTGAGTGCGAGTGCGAAGAGTGCAGTTTGAGTTTGAGTGCGAGTGCGTGAGTCGAGTGTGAGTGCGAGTGTGAGTGCGAGTGCGAGTGTGAGTGTGAGTGTGAGTGCGAGTGTGAGTGTGAGTGCGAGTGTGAGTGTGAGTGCGAGTGTGAGTGCGAGTGCAATTTTTTTATTTTTTATTTTTTTTGTTTTTTTGTTTTTTGTTTTTTTTGTTTTTTGTTTTTTTGCGAGTGCGATTTTGAGTGCGAGTGCGAGTTCGAGTGCGAGTGTGAGTGCGAGTGTGAGTGTGAGTGCGAGTGCTGTGCGAGTGTGAGGTGAGTGCGAGTGCGAGCGTGAGTGCGAGTGCAGGTGTGAGTGCGAGTGCAATTTTTTTATTTTTTATTTTTTTGTTTTTTTTTTTTTTTTTTGTTTTTTTTTGTTTTTTTTTTGTTTTTTTGCGAGTGCGATTTTGAGTGCGAGTGCGAGTTCGAGTGCGAGTGTGAGTGCGAGTGCGAGTGTGAGTGTGAGTGCGAGTGTGAGTGCGAGTGTGAGTGTGAGTGCGAGTGCGAGTGTGAGTGCGAGTGTGAGTGCGAGTGCGAGTGTGAGTGCGAGTGTGAGTGTGAGTGCGAGTGAGTGCAGTTTGAGTTGTGAGTGCGAGTGCGTGAGTTCGAGTGTGAGTGCGAGTGTGAGTGCGAGTGCGAGTGTGAGTGTGAGTGCGAGTGCGAGTGTGAGTGTGAGTGCGAGTGTGAGTGCGAGTGCGAGTGTGAGTGCGAGTGCGAGTGTGAGTGCGAGTTTGAGTGTGAGTGCGAGTGCGAGTGTGAGTGCGAGTGCGAGTGTGAGTGCGAGTGTGAGTGCGAGTGTGAGTGTGAGTGCGAGTGCGTGTGCGAGTGTGAGGGTGAGTGCGAGTGCGAGTGTGAGTGCGAGTGTGTAGTGCGAGTGCAATTTTTTTATTTTTTATTTTTTTGTTTTTTTGTTTTTTTTGTTTTTTTGTTTTTTTTTGTTTTTTTGCGAGTGCGATTTTGAGTGCGAGTGCGAGTTCGAGTGCGAGTGTGAGTGCGAGTGTGAGTGTGAGTGCGAGTGTGAGTGCGAGTGCGAGTGCGAGTGTGAGTGTGAGTGCGAGTGTGAGTGTGAGTGCGAGTGTGAGTGCGAGTGTGAGTGTGAGTGCGAGTGTGAGTGTGAGTGCGAGTGTGAGTGCGAGTGTGAGTGTGAGTGCGAGTGTGAGTGCGAGTGTGAGTGCGAGTGCAATTTTTTATTTTTTATTTTTTTTGTTTTTTTGTTTTTTTTGTTTTTTGCGAGTGCGATTTTGAGTGCGAGTGCGAGTGCGAGTGTGAGTGCGAGTGTGAGTGTGAGTGCGAGTGCTGTGCGAGTGTGAGTGTGAGTGCGAGTGCGAGTGTGAGTGCGAGTGTAGTGTGAGTGCGAGTGCAATTTTGTTTTGATTTTTTGTTGTTTGTTTGTTTTTGCGAGTGCGATTTTGAGTGCGAGTGCGAGTTCGAGTGCGAGTGTGAGTGCGAGTGCGAGTGTGAGTGTGAGTGCGAGTGCGAGTGTGAGTGCGAGTGTGAGTGTGAGTGTGAGTGCGAGTGTGAGTGCGAGTGTGAGTGCGAGTGTGAGTGTGAGTGCGAGTGTGAGTGTGAGTGCGAGTGTGAGTGCGAGTGCGAGTGTGAGTGCGAGTGTGAGTGTGAGTGCGAGTGTGAGTGCGAGTGCGAGCAAGAGTGCAAGTTTGAGTGTGAGTGCGAGTGCGAGTTGTGAGTGTGAGTGCGAGTGGTGAGTGCGAGTGTGAGTGCGAGTGT
>NW_026575100.1:255000-257500 GCF_905146905.1 Nyctereutes procyonoides
TTTTTATTTTTTTGTTTTTTTGTTTTTTTGTTTTTTTTGTTTTTTTTGTTTTTTTGCGAGTGCGATTTTGAGTGGAGGCGAGTTCGAGTGCGAGTGTGAGTGCGAGTGTGAGTGCGAGTGTGAGTGCGAGTGCGAAGAGTGCAAGTTTGAGTGAGTGCGAGTGCGTGAGTTCAGTGTGAGTGCGAGTGCGAGTGCGAGTGCGAGTGTGAGGTGAGTGCGAGTGAGTGGTGCAGTGTGAGTGTGAGTGCGAGTGTGAGTGCGAGTGTGAGTGCGAGTGCAATTTTTTTATTTTTTATTTTTTTTGTTTTTTGTTTTTTTGTTTTTTGTTTTTTTATTTTTTTTTGCGAGTGCGTTTTTGAGTGCGAGTGCGAGTTCGAGTGTGAGTGCGAGTGCGAGTGTGAGTGCGAGTGCCTGTGCGAGTGTGAGTGCGAGTGCGAGTGTGAGTGTGAGTGCGAGTGTAGTGTGAGTGCGAGTGCAATTTTTTTTATTTTTTTTTTTTTTGTTTTTTTTTGTTTTTTTTGTTGTTTTTTTTTGTTTTTTTTTGCGAGTGCGATTTTGAGTGCGAGTGCGAGTTCGAGTGCGAGTGTGAGTGCGAGTGCGAGTGTGAGTGCGAGTGCTGTGCGAGTGTGAGTGTGAGTGCGAGTGCGAGTGTGAGTGCGAGTGCGAGTGTGAGTGCGAGTGTGAGTGCGAGTGTGAGTGTGATGTGAGTGCGAGTGTGAGTGTGAGTGCGAGTGTGAGTGCGAGTGTGAGTGTGAGTGCGAGTGTGAGTGTGAGTGCGAGTGTGAGTGCGAGTGCGAGTGTGAGTGCGAGTGTGTGAGTGTGAGTGCGAGTGCGAGCAAGAGTGCAAGTTTGAGTGTGAGTGCGAGTGCGAGTGTGAGTGCGAGTGGTGAGTGCGAGTGTGAGTGTGAGTGCGAGTGTGAGTGCGAGTGTGAGTGTGAGTGCGAGTGTGAGTGAGTGCGAGTGTAGGTGTGAGTGCGAGTGCAATTTTTTTTATTTTTTTATTTTTTTTGTTTTTTGTTTTTGTTTTTTTTTTTTTTGTTTTTTTGAGTGCGATTTTGAGTGCGAGTTTGAGTGCGAGTGCGAGTTGTGAGTGCGAGTGCGAGTGCGAGTGGAGGGTGAGTGCGAGTGCGAGCTGTGAGTGCGAGTGTGAGTGCGAGTGCGAGTGTGAGTGCGAGTTCGAGTGTGAGGGCAGTGGAGTTTGAGTGCGAGTGAGAGTGCGAGTGTGAGTGTGAGTGCGAGTGCGAGTGTGAGTGCGAGTGTGAGTGTGAGTGCGAGTGTGAGTGTGAGTGCGAGTGTAGTGTGAGTGCGAGTGTTTTTGTTTATTTGTTTTTTTGTTTTTTTGCGAGTGCGATTTTGAGTGCGAGTTCGAGTGCGAGTGTGAGTGCGAGTGGAGTGTGAGTGCGAGTGCTGTGCGAGTGTGAGGGTGAGTGCGAGTGTGAGCGTGAGTGCGAGTGTGAGTGTGAGTGCGAGTGCAATTTTTTATTTTTTTTATTTTTTTGTTTTTTTGTTTTTTTTTTGTTTTTTGTTTTTTTGTTTTTTGTTTTTTTTGCGAGTGCGATTTTGAGTGCGAGTGCGAGTGTGAGTGCGAGTGCGAGTGTGAGTGTGAGTGCGAGTGCGAGTGTGAGTTGTGAGTGTGAGTGCGAGTGCGAGTGTGAGTGCGAGTGTGAGTGCGAGTGCGTGAGTGTGAGTGCGAGTGCGAGTGTGAGTGCGAGTGGGAGTGTGAGTGCGAGTGTGAGTGTGAGTGTGAGTGTGAGTGCGAGTGAGTGTGAGTGCGAGTGTGAGTGCGAGTGCAATTGTTTTATTTTTTATTTTTTTTGTTTTTTTTGTTTTTTGTTTTGTTTTTTTTTGTTTTTTTGCGAGTGCGATTTTGAGTGCGAGTGCGAGTTGAGTGCGAGTGTGAGTGCGAGTGTGAGTGTGAGTGCGAGTGCCTGTGCGAGTGTGAGGTGAGTGCGAGTGCGAGTGTGAGTGCGAGTGCGAGTGAGGTGTGAGTGCGAGTGCAATTTTTATTTTTTATTTATTTTTATTTTTTGTTTTTTTGTGTTTTTTTGGTTTTTGTTTTTTTTTTGTTTTTTGCGAGTGCGATTTTGAGTGCGAGTGCGAGTGTCGAGTGTGAGTGAGAGTGCAATTTTTTTATTTTTTATTTTTTTGTTTTGTTTTTTGTTTTTGGGTTGTTTTTGTTTTTTTTTGTTTTTTTGCGAGTGCGAGTTTGAGTGCGAGTGCGAGTTCGAGTGCAATTTTTTTAATTTTTTATTTTTTTTGTTTTTTTTGTTGTTTTTTTTTGTTTTTTTGTTTTTTGCGAGTGCGATTTTGAGTGCGAGTGCGAGTGCGAGTGTGAGTGCGAGTGCGAGTGGAGTGTGAGTGCGAGTGCTGTGCGAGTGTGAGGTGAGTGCGAGTGCGAGCGTGAGTGCGAGTGTGATGTGCGAGTGTGAGTGCGAGTGCGAGTGTGAGTGCGAGTGCGAGTGTGAGTGTGAGTGCGAGTGCGAGTGTGAGTGCGAGTGTG
>NW_026575100.1:265000-267500 GCF_905146905.1 Nyctereutes procyonoides
GAGTGTGAGTGCGAGTGCGAGTGTGAGTGCGAGTGCGAGTGTGAGTGCGAGTGTGGTGTGAGTGCGAGTGCAATTTTTTTATTTTTTATTTTTTTGTTTTTTTGTTTTTTTTGTTTTTTTGTTTTTTTTTTGTTTTTTTGCGAGTGCGATTTTGAGTGCGAGTGCGAGTTCGAGTGCGAGTGTGAGTGCGAGTGCGAGTGTGAGTGCGAGTGCCTGTGCGAGTGTGAGGGTGAGTGCGAGTGCGAGCGTGAGTGCGAGTGTGAGGTGTGAGTGCGAGTGCAATTTTTTTATTTTTTTATTTTTTTGTTTTTTTGTTTTTTTGTTTTTTGTTTTGTTTTTTTGCGAGTGCGATTTTGAGTGCGAGTGTCGAGTGCGAGTGTGAGTGCGAGTGTGAGTGTGAGTGCGAGTGCTGTGCGAGTGTGAGTGTGAGTGCGAGTGCGAGTGTGAGTGCGAGTGTGAGGTGTGAGTGCGAGTGCAATTTTTTTTATTTTTTTATTTTTTTGTTTTTTTTGTTTTTTGTTGTTTTTTTGTTTTTTTTTGTGTTTTGAGTGCGAGTGCGAGTTCGAGTGCGAGTGTGAGTGCGAGTGCGAGTGTGAGTGCGAGTGCCTGTGCGAGTGTGAGGGTGAGTGCGAGTGCGAGCGTGAGTGCGAGTGTAGGTGTGAGTGCGAGTGCAATTTTTTTTATTTTTTTATTTTTTGTTTTTTTGTGTTTTTTGTTTTTTTTTGTTTTTGTTTTTTGCGAGTGCGATTTTGAGTGCGAGTGCGAGTTCGAGTGCGAGTGTGAGTGCGAGTGCGAGTGTGAGTGTGAGTGCGAGTGCCTGTGCGAGTGTGAGGGTGAGTGCGAGTGCGAGCGTGAGTGCGAGTGTGAGTGTGAGTGCGAGTGTGAGTGCGAGTGCGTGAGTTCGTGTGTGAGTGCGAGTGTGAGTGTGAGTGCGAGTGTGAGTGCGAGTGCGAGTGTGAGTGCGAGTGTGAGTGCGAGTGTGAGTGCGAGTGCGAGCAAGAGTGCAAGTTTGAGTGTGAGTGCGAGTGCGAGTGTGAGTGCGAGTGTGAGTGCGAGTGTGAGTGCGAGTGTGAGTGCGAGTGTGAGTGCGAGTGTGAGGGTGAGTGCGAGTGCGAGCGTGAGTGCGAGTGTAGGTGTGAGTGCGAGTGCAATTTTTTTATTTTTTTATTTTTTTGTTTTTTTTTGTTTTTTTGTTTTTTTTGTTTTTTTTTGTTTTTTTGCGAGTGCGATTTTGAGTGCGAGTGCGAGTTCGAGTGCGAGTGTGAGTGCGAGTGTGAGTGTGAGTGCGAGTGTGAGTGCGAGTGCGAGCAAGAGTGCAAGTTTGAGTTTGAGTGCGAGTGCGTGAGTTCGAGTGTGAGTGCGAGTGTGAGTGCGAGTGCGAGTGTGAGCGTGAGTGCGAGTGTGTGTGTGAGTGCAGGTGTGAGTGTGAGTGCGAGTGTGAATGCGAGTGTGAGTGCGAGTGCAATTTTTTTATTTTTTATTTTTTTTGTTTTTTTTGTTTTTTGTTTTTTTTGATTTTGTTTTTTTGCGAGTGCGATTTTGAGTGCGAGTGCGAGTTCGAGTGCGTGAGTGCGAGTGCGAGTGTGAGTGCGAGTGCCTGTGCGAGTGTGAGGTTGAGTGCGAGTGCGAGCGTGAGTGCGAGTGCGAGTGCAGGTGTGAGTGCGAGTGCAATTTTTTTTATTTTTTTATTTTTTTGTTTTTTTTTGTTTTTTTTGTTTTTTTTTTTTTTTGTTTTTTGCGAGTGCGAATTTGAGTGCGAGTGCGAGATCGAGTGCGAGTGTGAGTGCGAGTGAGTGTGAGTGCGAGTGCCTGTGTGTGTGTGAGGGTGAGTGCGAGTGCGAGCGTGAGTGCGAGTGCGAGTGTGAATGCGAGTGCGAGTGTGAGTGCGAGTTCGAGTGTGAGGGCAAGTGGGAGTTTGAGTGCGATTGCGAGTGCGAGAGTGAGTATGAATGCTAGTGCGAGTGTGAGTGCGAGTGCGAGTGTGAGTGCGAGTGCGAGCAAGAGTGCAAGTTTGAGTTTGAGTGCGAGTGCGTGAGTTCGAGTGTGAGTGCGAGTGTGAGTGCGAGTGTGAGTGCGAGTGTGAGCGTGAGTGCGAGTGTGTGTGTGAGTGCGAGGTGTGAGTGTGAGTGCGAGTGTGAGTGCGAGTGTGAGTGCGAGTGCAATTTTTTTATTTTTTTATTTTTTTGTTTTTTTTGTTTTTTGTTTTTTTGTTTTTTTTGTTTTTTTGCGAGTGCGATTTTGAGTGCGAGTGCGAGTTCGAGTGCGAGTGTGAGTGCGAGTGTGAGTGCGAGTGTGAGTGCGAGTGCGAGTGTGAGTGCGAGTGAGTGTGAGTGCGAGTGCGAGTGTGAGTGCGAGTGTGAGGGTGAGTGCGAGTGCGAGTGGAGTGAGTGCGAGTGTGAGTGTGAGTGCGAGTGTGAGTGCGAGTGTGAGTGCGAGTGCAATTTTTTTATTTTTTATTTTTTTTTTTTTTGTTTTTTTTTGTTTTTTTGTTTTTTTTGTT
>NW_026575100.1:282500-417860 GCF_905146905.1 Nyctereutes procyonoides
GAGTGTGAGTGCGAGTGCCTGTGCGAGTGTGAGGGTGAGTGCGAGTGCGTGCGTGAGTGTGAGTGCGAGTGTGAGTGCGAGTGCGAGTGTGAGTGCGAGTTCGAGTGTGAGTGCAGTGTGAGTGTGAGTGCGAGTGTGAGTGCGAGTGTGAGTGTGAGTGCAGTGTGAGTGTGAGTGCGAGTGTGAGTGCGAGTGCAATTTTTTTATTTTTTATTTTTTTTGTTTTTTTTGTTTTTTGTTTTTGTTTTTTTGGTTTTTTTTGTTTTTTTTGCGAGTGCGATTTTGAGTGCGAGTGCGAGTTCGAGTGCGAGTGTGAGTGCGAGTGTGAGTGCGAGTGTGAGTGCGAGTGCTGTGTGCGAGTGTGAGTGTGAGTGCGAGTGCGAGTCGTGAGTGCGAGTGCGAGTGTGAGTGTGAGTGCGAGTGTGAGTGCAATTTTTTGTTATTTTTTTTTTTTTTTTTTGTTTGTTTTTGTTTTTTTTGTTTTTTTTGTTTTTTTTTGTTTTTTTGCGAGTGCGAGTTTGAGTGCGAGTGCGAGTTCGAGTGCGAGTGTGAGTGCGAGTGCGAGTGTGAGTGCGAGTGCCTGTGCGAGTGTGAGGGTGAGTGCGAGTGCGAGCGTGAGTGCGAGTGCGAGTGTGAGTGCGAGTGCGGTGTTTGAGTGCGAGAGTGAGTGCGAGTGTGAGTGAGAGTGTGAGTGCTAGTGTGAGTGCGAGATCGATTGTGAGTGCGAGTGCGAAGTGCGAGTGCGAGTGTGAGTGGGATTGCGAGTGTCAGTGGGAGTGGGAGTGCGAGTGTGAGTGTGAGTGCGAGTGTGAGTGCGAGTGTGAGTGCGAGGGTGAGTGCAAGTGTGAGTGTGAGTGCGAGTTCGAGTGCGAGTGCGAGTGTGAGTGTGAGTGCGAGTGTGTCTGTGAGTGCGAGTGCGAGTGCGTGTGTGAGTGCGAGTGTGAGTGTGAGTGCAAGTGTGCGTGCGAATGCGAGTACGTGAGTGCGAGTGCGAGTGTGAGTGTGAGTGCCAGTGCGACTGCAGGATTCCCCTTGCGTCTCAGAAGCCTCTTACACACGTCTCCAACAGGGAGCCAGACCTCGGGGCTGCCCTGGGGGGAGCTCCTGAGGAGCCGGCTGCCCTTGGCGGGGAGCCCTGGGGCTGCCTGTGTGTGGGAGTTGGGGTGGGGATGGGGCTGGGGTTCCTCGGTCCCCTGTGCTGCGTGGCCTTCAGGCCGAGCCCCATGCTCACCCAGCCCCTACTCACTAGGGCGAGGAGGGTGTCCTCCACACGCTGGTGTGAGAGATCCAGCACCACAAGTGGTGCACGCACGCTGAGTCCACCTGGTGCGGGTGGCCCAGCGGCGCGAGCACCAAGTGTGGGACCCAGGAAATTTAACAAAAATCCCCTACCCCAGGACGAGCAGAGCAGGACTGATTCCATTTTGTGCTACACCTGCCACCTCCCCTATGACCCCCACATGACCTGCTTATGGCTTGAGGCGCTGCCCCACCCTAGTCAAGCCGCTGGGCACACCCTCATCGGAAATCGGCTCCTAACAATGTAACCCTGCTTTGTGCCCGCCAAAACTGCGCGCCGATTCTGACCGCAGTACTAGGCCAGCTCAAGTGGATACTAGAGGCTAAGGTGTAATTCAATCGGCCACCTGCGTGTGGACCGACATGACTGTGCAACTTTCTGCGTATCCCATGGGCCAGTGGCCCCTAGAAAGCTGCTTCGCCTCTTAGTCTCGGGGCCCAAGTCTCTGCTCCGCTGTGTCGGGTGCACTTGGACCCAAGCCCGAGCTTGTAAATAAACCCTCGTGTGTTTGCATCGGTGTCGGCTCCTCGGTGGTTTCTCGGATTCGCAATCTTGGGCACAACACAAGGGCCTGCTGTCCTGACATCCCTTCCAGGGCCACGCTGGCGGCCCCGCAGGCTGTCTGTGCCCCAAAAACACAGGCACGGAGATGCCGGGAGGGGAGGAAGGGCCCCGGAACGCGGCCTGCCCCGGCCCCCTGGACAGAGGGAGCACAGACCTCCCAGGTCGCTTTGCACAGAACCTGGTGACCTGAGGCTCCCTGGCTGTCACTCTGTCCCAGCCCCTCCTGGCCCGCGGGGCACAGGCTGAGTCCCAGTAAAGTCTGTAGGCTCCTGACCCTGGCGTCTGGCCGCCCCTGGAAGGCACATGGGGATGTCAGCTGTGTGTGCCTTGCGGCGCCCCGGCAGGGGCTGGTTGGGGCCTGGGTGGTGCCCCCTCCTCCTCTCTGGGGGTGTCTCCACGCACCGTGCACAGAGTTCTGGGAGAAACAGAAACGGGCTGGCTGTGCATTTTCGCACCACAACACTTTATTGACTTTCTACAGCCAAAGGGCTCAGAGCCGAGGGTTTGCGCCTTCCCGTGGGGAGGGAGACCCTTCTGTCCTTGAGGGGAGGGCAAGAATCACACGGGGTGGGGGGGCGGGTGCTGGAGTCCCCCCGCCTGGGAGCATGTGTGGACTCCGCGTGGGGGCGTGTGTCCTGAGGTTTCATCCTGAGAGACGGTTCTGAGGACAGCAGAGCTGACCTGGACCTGCAGCTCATGGGCTGCTGCGCTGGGTTCCCGCAGGGCAGCCGGACCCCAGCCTCGGGGCCCCTGGAGCCGCAGCACCTGAAGGAGCCTGCCTCCTGGTGTGGGTGCGGGTGTGGCCCACCGGCCTACCCCTGCTCTCCCCACCCTGGGGTGTGCCGGGATCCCCAGGGCTGCCCTAGGTCAGCGACCTGGATCTGTGGGGCCCGCCCAGGGCCAGGAGGCCACATCCAGCTGTGAGAGGGCTCACTCAGCCCGGCGCCAGAATCCAGGCCTGGCCAGGGCCATGGGTCCCTGGATCCCATTAGGGTTTGTGGGCCTGCGGTGGGGCTCAAATCACCCCAGCCCCCACAGAGCCCGGGGCCAGGCCAGCCCAGGTCCCTCTGGGTTAGGCACTGGTGCCCTGTGCAGGGTGTGCCGCCCTCCAGGAGGGACAGTGGGAGGAGGCAGGGCACAGTGCGTCCTCTGCTCCACCCACCTGCACCCACCCTGTCGGCAGCTCCCTGCCTCCCTTCCTCCCTGCAACCCCTGGGTACTCAACGGGACACCCGTGCTTCTGACGGGAGCAGGGTATCCAGAGAACCCCAGGGAGGCTGAGCATGTCCCACAGGTGGCAGCTGCACCGGGTCCTTGCTGGGGGCCGATGGTGTGGGGCTGGATGGTGTAGTGGCAGGGGTATGACACGCTGACCTGACTGACCTAACCCTTAAGCAAACACCAACCCTTACCTAACCCTATCCAACCCTAACCTCGCCCTAACCTAAACCTAGCCTAACTTTAACCCTAACTCTAACCCTAACTCTAACTCACACCCTAACCCTAACCCTAACTGCAACCTAAGCTCAACCCTAACTCTAACCATAACCTAACCCCAACTCCTAACCTAATCCCTAAAGCCTTACCCTAACTCTAAATCCTGTGCCTAACCTAACCCTTTTCCCTAATCCCTAACCTCCATCCTAACTCTAACCACTGACCTTACCTTATCCCTCACCCTACCTCTAATCGTACCCATAAGCATAATCACCTTAAGGACAATGAATTGGAGCCCACAGGACGCAGAATGAAATGTGGAGCAGACTTTTAACCAGTCCTGTCAAAACGTCACTCAACCCTCTTCCACTTTGGGGGGACCGCGGCTGGGCAGCCGCCCTGGAAACAGGTGTGGAGGCTCCTCAGGAAGTTTCAAATAGAGCCGCCCTGCGACCCGCAGTGGCAGCGGCCTGGAGCTCACTCCCAAGATGCAGATGCAGTGACACTCGGGACACCTGCACCCCAATGTCACAGACAGCCGGGTCCACAGTAGCCACACTGCGGGAGGAGCCTCGGAGTGCCCTCGGGCAGATGATGGATAAAGAGGATGGAGATAGATGATGGTCATAGATGATAGATAGATAGATATAGGAATGGTACTCAGCTATCAAAGAGAAGGAAATCTTGCCATTTGCAATGACGTGGATAGAACAGAGGGATCGTGTTAAGTGAAATAAGTCAGTCCGGGAAAGAGAATGACCGTGTGGTGTCATTCATAGGTGGAATTAAAGAAGCAAAGCAGATGGACACTTGAAGGAAGGAAAACAAATAAGATGAAAACAGAGGCAGGAAACTACAGACTCTTAATCATAGGAAACAAACTGAGGGTCGCTGGAGGGGAGGGGAAGGGGAGGGGGAATAACAGGGACGGGCATGAAGGAGGGCACGGTGAAGTCATGAGCACTAGTGTTATCTCCAACTGTGAATCCCTGAATGCTTCCTCTGAAAGTATGAATACACTATACGTTAATTAATTGGGTTTAAATTAAATAAGTAAAAAATATCAGTTGTATCAGAGCACATTTCCTCTGGACTCTCTGTTCTGCTCCTTCACCTTATGCCGGGACCACCCCCCGTGGGTTCTGGTTTGTTCAAGTAGGCGCCATGCCTCGTCCATGGCCCAGCCCAGGGCTAGAACTCACGACCCCGAGATCAGGACCAGGACGTGAGGTCAGGATTCGGATGCTTAACCAACCGAAGCCAGCCGGGGGCCCGAGAATCACACTGCTTTCTCCTGGTGTCTCTGTGACATCGTTTGAAATAGGAAAGTGCTGCGTCCCGCTCTGTCTTGCTTTCTCCTACACTGATTGCTGTCCGGGGTCATTTTGTGGGGGCGGATGGATGTTATGGGTTTTTTTTTTCCTATTTCTAAGATCTGCCACCATGATTTTGATAGGAATGACATTGAAACCGAGGGTGGCTTCAGGAACTGTGGACTATTTTCACAAGATGAGGCTCCCACCCCACGAGCCCGGGACGGCCCCAGAGCCTGGTATGGCTCAGTGCACAAGTCCTTGTGCTCCTTGGTTCAGTCTCATTATTTATTCTCTGTGATGCTCCTGAGAAGGGAGTCACATGCCTTCATTTGCTTCCTGAGTGCTCATTGTCGGGACACAGCAAGGCTACTGAGCTCTGTAGGGTCAGTTTGTGTCCCGTGACTTTACAGAACTCACTACCTCTAGTTCTAACATGTTTTGTGTGGCAGGCCCTCGGGTTTCCTGTAACTAGTACCGCCATGGCGTCTTCAGTCAACTAGGGACAAGTGGGAACGTCCCCCTTCCAGGAGTGGAACTCAGTGCTGTTTCCTGTCTCTTTGAACTACATTAGGACATCCAGCCAGCGCTGGAGAGGGGACCGCCTTGGGCTTGTTCCACGCCCCGGGTAGAATGATTTTCAGGTTTTTTCACCCTTGAGGATGACGTCAGCCAGCGGGGCCTTCCTAGGGGCCTTTATACTGTTGATTAGACATTTCCCTCAAAACCCACTATGCCTTATGATGTGTAATTTATGTCAAATGCGTATTTCTGGCAAAACCTCCTTGAGAGATCATATGCCTTGTTTGTCCTTTCTCATCGTTTTTTTTTCTTTTTTAAAAAGATTTTAATTTACATAACCCTTGAGAGACAGAGAGAGAGAAGGCAACGAGAGAGAGAGGCAGAGACACAGGCAGAGGGAGAAGGACGGCTCCAAGTGTAGGGAACCCTCCGACGGGGACTGGATCCCAGGGAACTCCCCAGGAACCCCGCCCCTGGGCCGAAGGCAGGGCGTAAACCTGCTGAACCATCCGTGGCTGGCCACACCCACCCATGTCCTTTCCCCAGGATAATGTGATCGGATCCTGCGTGACCGATGGACAAGGGGGGCCGTGGGTAGGGCAGAGGGCAACACTAGATGAACCGATAGTAACAGCTAATAAGCGTCTGGTTCTCAAATAAATAAGTCTCAGAGATTTAGCAAGAACAGTCTAGGGCAATGAGTCAGTACTCTTGTGACAACTTTGTACGGGGACAGACGGTGACGCCAATTTCGTGGGGGGTGCTGAGTAAGCACGGAATTGTCACGTCACTAGTTGTAGGCCCTAAAAATTTTTTTAATTTATTGATGATAGTCACAGGAGAGAGAGAGAGAGAGAGGCAGAGACGTAACATGCAGAGGGAGAAGCAGGCTCATGCACCAGGAGCCGACGTTGGATTTGATCACGGGTCTCCAGGATCGCGCCCTGGGCCAAAGGCAGGGCTAAACCGCTGCGCCACCAGGGATCCCCTAGTTGTAGCCTAAAAACTACTGTCCACTTTGTGTGTGTCGACTGTTACTTCAATAAATATCAAGGTAAAGTTGGTTTCTGCTAGGACTGACCCGGGTGGGTCCGTGAAGGCATTTATAAGGTCGTTACACATCACGAAGCCACTCTGCAGAGGTAGATAAGATGTCAATATTTTCATGTTAATTTTTAGAAGATTTACTTGCAGGAGAGGGTGCAGTGGGGAGGGGCGGGAGGGATAGAGGTGGGAAACCTGGAGCGGACTTCCTCACCCACGGAGACAAGCCCCACGCGAGCTCCAGCCACAACCTCGAGATCCCTGACTGACACCAAAACTACAGAGTCGACGTGGAAACAGATCGGAAACACCCAGCCCCAGGAGGCCCTCAATGTTCTTAAGTGCTCTAAACCCCATGATGTGAAACTCTGGGGGGTCGGAGGGACGTCTGTGGACGCCCAGTCTGCGCTAGAAGGGCGGAGGCCTGCAGGGCCGAGGATGGGATTGAGGAATGTGGGAGGGTGCCTGAATCCCCTTCCCACCCGGCGTGAGGACAGGACCCTCCCTGGGGACCTCAGCCTTCAGGGTGAAGGGCTAATGGGCTCATGGTACCCTGCCCGCCCTCAGTCCATGATGCGGGACCCCACTGTGGGGCGGAAACTGATGCCGCCCCGGCTCCCACTGCTGCCTGGCGCTCACTGTGCGTCCGCAGACCTTTGGAAAGCACTCGGTCTCCGGATCTGGCTCACAGCGACCGACTCTCATGCTCTCCCCTCAGGGTCAGGGTCAGGGTACGGTTTTGGAAAAGGGTAAGAGATAGGGTTAGGGAGTGGGTTAGGGGTTAGTTTGAGGGTACGGGTTAGGGTACAGTTTGGGGTATGAGATAGGGTTAGTATTAGAGGGGTAGGCTTATTAGCGTATAGGTTAAGGTTTGGAATAGGATTTGAGTACATTAAGTTAAGGTTAGGGTTAGGGTTAGATTTAAGGTAGGGTCAGGGCTAAGGGTTTAAAATAGGTTTAGGAGTTAGGGTGAGGGTTGGCAGGAAGGTTCAGTGAATGTGTTTCGGTCTTGGGGTTTGTGTTTGGTTTTCGATGAGTGATAGGTCTTGTTTTAGGGTTAGGTTAACATCATTAGGCTTAAGTGTAGGGTGAGGGTTATGTCCGTGTACGGTTAGAGTTTGAGTCTTGGCATGTGCTGCACTGGGACTCTAGTATCTTGGGCAGTTTAGTTTTATGCACCCTATTTAGGTTTTGGGTTCAAAGATAGCCTGACTCCACCAAGTCAGTGGCCCCCCGCAGAGAATCAAAATCCAGGCTTCTGCTGGGGTCAGAATAGACATGGCAGGCTTCTCCTGAGCTGAGCTGAGGAGGGGATTTGTGGCTCTAAGTACTCTTTATTTGGATGTTCAGTTGCCTTTCTGATTTTACCTCTTGTGCGCACATGTTTCATCAATACCACCAATTATCATTTTAAAGTTTTACTTGAATTCCTGTTTGTAAACACAGTATGATATAGCTTCAGGTTTACCACATAGTGATTCAAGCCTTGGATACAACGCCTGGTACTGGTCACAGGTGCCCTGGTGCCCCTGATTCCCAGTGTGCTCCGGTATTTATTCACTTATTCTCTGTGGTTAAGAGTGTGTTTCCTGGTTTGCTTCTCTCACCCCCCTCAGTGCGAGTTTGTTTGGTTTCTTGAAATGAATGCAATTGTATGGTATTTGGTATCGGTCTTACTCTGAGTTTGAGTTGCAGTTGTTTCCACTTTGTGCGATGTGAAATGGCTTCATTTCAGTGAGTATGAATGTAGTGCGAGTGTGAGTGCGACCACCTCGTCTGAGTGCCCGTTCGTGCGCCGATGGACAGTGTGCAAGTTTGAGTGTGAGTGTAAGTGCTTCATTGTATGGTATTGTGAGACCGAATCTACTAAACTACTTGTGTCGAGTGTGAGTGCTAGCTGTGTGAGCATCTAGTGCGAGTCCACTGTGCAGTGTGTGTGAGTGCAGTGTGAGTGCGAGTGTGAGTGAGTGCAGTGTTTTTTTGTGTTTTTAATTTTTTTTTTTTTTTTTTTTTTTTTTTTTTTTTTTTTTTTTTTTTTTTTTTTTTTTTTTTTTTTTTTTTTTTTGTGCGTCATTTTGAGTGCGAGTTGCGAGTGTGAGTTCGAGCTGAGTGTGAGTGCTGAGTGTGAGTTTTTTATTTTGTTTTTTTTTTTATGAGTTTTTTTTGAGTTTTTTTTTGTTTTTTTGCGAGTGTTTTTTTGAGTTTGTGAGTGCGAGATCCCAAGTGTGCGAGTGCGTGTTTCGAGCGAGTGTGAGTGAGTGTGAGTGTGAGTGCGAGTGCGAGCAAGAGTGTGTGAGTTTGATTTTGAGTGCGAGTGCGTGTGAGTGCGAGTGTGAGTGCGAGTGCGAGTGCGAGTGTGAGTGTGAGTGCAGTGTGAGTGCGAGTGTGGTGTGAGTGCGAGTGTGCTGAGTGTGAGTGCGAGTGCGAGTGCAAGTTGTGCCTTTTTTTTTTTTTTTTTTTTTTTTTTTTTTTTGTTTTTCATTCTTTTGCATTTTTTTTTTTTTTTTTTTTTTTTTTTATGCTGGGGTTTTTTTTTTTTGCGAGTTGAAGAGACTGCGAGTGCCAGTGTGCGAGTGCCTTGTGCGAGGATCGTGCGAGTGCCAGGTTTGTATGATTTTGAGTGCGAGTGCGTTCTAGTGAGTGTGAGTGCGAGTGGGAGAGTGCTTGAGTGTGAGTGCTGAGTGTGAGTGTTCAGTGTGAGTGCTTCCTTTTTCAGTGCGTGCGAGTGTGAGTGTTAGTGCAGGTTCTAGTGCTGAGTGCGAGTGTTTTTTAGTTTTTTTTTTCTTTTTTTTTTTTTTTTTTTTTTTTTTTTATTTGGGTGTTTTTTTGTTTTTTTTTTTTTTTTTTTTTTTTTTTGATTTTTTTGAGTGAGTGAGTGCGAGTTCGAGTGCGAGTGCGAGTGTGAGTGCGAGTGCCCCAGAGTGTGAGTGAGTGCGCAGTGCGAGTGAGGCACCCAGTGCCTTGTGATGAATTCCTTTGCGAGTGAGTGTTCTGTGCGAGTGTGTGAGTGCCTAGTGTCAGTTTTTGTGAGTGTGAGTGCGAGTGTGTCCAGTGCCAGGTGAGTTTGTTAGTGTGAGTGTGATGCTAGTGCGAGTTTTAATTTTTATTTTTTTTTTGTGATTCTTTTTGATTTGTGATTTTTTGCGAGTGCGAGTCTTTTCTGAGTGCCAGTGTGAGTGCAGCCTGCGGAGTGCGAGTGCGAGTGTGAGTGCGAGTGAGTGTGAGTTTTGTTATTGTGAGTGTGGTTGTTGTGAGTGTTTAGTGTGAGTGCTTTAGTGCGAGTGCCTTTTTTAAGTGCGAGTGCTTTGTTTGCTTTTTTTTTTTTTTTTTTTTTTTTTTTTTTTTTTTTTTTTTTTTTGAGGTAGTTTTGCTTTTTTCCCTTTTTTGCGAGTGCGATTTTTTGCGAGTGCGAGTGTGAGTGTCGAGTGCGAGTGCGTGTGAGTGAGAGTGTGAGTGTGAGTGAGAGTGCCTGTGCGAGTGTGAGAGTGGATGTGAGTGCGAGTGGTCTGTCCAAATGCGTCGAGTGAGTGCAGTGTGAGTGTGAGTGTGAGTGCAGAGTATCAGTGAGTTCTGAGTGAGTGTAGTGTGAGTGTGAGTTCGAGTGCATGAGATCTGTTTGAGTGCGTTTTAGTGTGCAGTGTGTTTTTCTGCTTTTACATGTGTTTTGAGTGCGAGTGAGTGGTCGAGTGAGTGTGAGTGTGAGTGTGAGTGCGAGTGTCGAGTGTGAGTGCCCCTGTCATTGAGTGTGAGTGTGAGTGCGAGTGTGAGTGCGAGTGTGAGTGTGAGTGCGAGTGTGAGTGTTTTTTGATTTTTTTGTTTTTTTTATGAGTTTTTTTTTGTTTTTTTGATTTTTTTTTTGTTTTTTTTTTTTGTTTGAAATTTTTTAGTGCTTTATTCATGAGATATGCGAGAAGCAGAGTGCGAGTGAGGCGAGTGTGAGTGTGAGTGTGAGTGTGCCAGTGCGAGCTCAGTGTGAGTGAGTGTGAGTGCGAGTGCGTGTGAGTGAGAGTGAGAGTTTGTTTGAGTGCGTCTTAGTGATTTGCCATGAGTTGCTGGTGTGTGTGTGAGTGTAGGCAGCATACAGAGTGTGAGTGCGAGATGGATCTTGTTTTTTTATTAATAACGATTTTATTTATGAGAGAGTGAGACAGAGAGAGAGAGGGAGAGTGAGAGTGAGAGAGTGCATTCTCCCCAGTGAGTGTGTGAGTGTGAGTGCAGTGTGAGTGTGAGTGTGAGTGTTCATTGTATCAGCATGAGTGTGAGTATTGAGATGAACTAAGTGCCTTTTTTACCAGTAGTGTGTTTCTTTTTTGACGTTTTTGAGTTTTTTTTTCCTTGTTTTGGTCTCTTTTTTTTTCCACTAGAGTGTGAGTGCGAGTGCGAGTGCTGCACTGGTTTAGTGGTGCGAGTGAGTGCCTGTGCTGTGAGTGTTTTATCTGCCTTCTGCCTGAGTGTGAGTGCGAGTGAAAGAATTCATACAGTGTGAGTGAAGTGTGAGTGTTTGAAATGTGTGAGTGTGAGTGCTCTTATGATTGAGTGGAGTGCGAGTGAAAACCAGAAGCTGAGTGTGAGTGCAGAGTGTGTGTGTAGTGCACAGTGAGTGTGGTGTGCTAGTGAGAGTGCCCCGTCCGTGATGCTTCCTGCCCCTGCGCTGTGTTCTTGGAGTGTGCAGTGCGAGTGTCCGTGCCTCCAGAGTGCGAGTGTGAGTGCAGTGTGAGTGCCTAGTGGTGACCACAGCATGAGTGCGAGTGTGAGTTTGACAAGTGGGGGAGTGAGTGTGAGTGCGTGTGTGTGTGTGAGTGCGAGTGCAGCTGCGAGTGGGTGTGCGTGCCGAGTGGTGTGAGTGCTGTGCTGGCGCTGCGAATGCGAGTGAGCGTGAGTGCGAGTGCGAGTGCCTGAGTGTGAGTGAGCTGGAAGGTCGACTGCAGGATTCCCCTGTCCGGCAGTGGGTCTCAGAAGCCTGCTTACACACGTCTCCAGCAGGGAGCCAGACCTCGGGGCTGCCCTGGGGGAGCTCCTGAGGAGCCGGCTGCCCTGGCGGGAGCCCTGGGGCTGCCTGTGTGTGGGAGGTGGGGATGGGGGGGCTGGGGTTCCTGGGTCCCCTGATTCCATTTTGTGCTACACCTGCCACCTCCCCTATGACCCCCACATGACCTGCTTATGGCTTGAGGCGCTGCCCCACCCTAGTCAAGCCGCTGGGCACACCCTCATCGGAAATCGGCTCCTAACAATGTAACCCTGCTTTGTGCCCGCCAAAACTGCGCGCCGATTCTGACCGCAGTACTAGGCCAGCTCAAGTGGATACTAGAGGCTAAGGTGTAATTCAATCGGCCACCTGCGTGTGGACCGACATGACTGTGCAACTTTCTGCGTATCCCATGGGCCAGTGGCCCCTAGAAAGCTGCTTCGCCTCTTAGTCTCGGGGCCCAAGTCTCTGCTCCGCTGTGTCGGGCACACTTGGACCCAAGCCCGAGCTTGTAAATAAACCCTCGTGTGTTTGCATCGGTGTCGGCTCCTCGGTGGTTTCTCGGATTCGCAATCTTGGGCACAACACAAGGGCCTGCTGTCCTGACATCCCTTCCAGGGCCACGCTGGCGGCCCCGCAGGCTGTCTGTGCCCCAAAAACACAGGCACGGAGATGCCGGGAGGGGAGGAAGGGCCCCGGAACGCGGCCTGCCCCGCCCCCTGGACAGAGGGAGCACAGACCTCCCAGGTCGCTTTGCACAGAACCTGGTGACCTGAGGCTCCCTGGCTGTCACTCTGTCCCAGCCCCTCCTGGCCCGCGGGGCACAGGCTGAGTCCCAGTAAAGTCTGTAGGCTCCTGACCCTGGCGTCTGGCCGCCCCTGGAAGGCACATGGGGATGTCAGCTGTGTGTGCCTTGCGGCGCCCCTGCAGGGGCTGGTTGGGGCCTGGGTGGTGCCCCCTCCTCCTCTCTGGGGGTGTCTCCACGCACCGTGCACAGAGTTCTGGGAGAAACAGAAACGGGCTGGCTGTGCATTTTCGCACCACAACACTTTATTGACTTTCTACAGCCAAAGGGCTCAGAGCCGAGGGTTTGCGCCTTCCCGTGGGGAGGGAGACCCTTCTCTGTCCTTGAGGGAGGGCAAGAATCACACGGGGTGGGGGGGCGGGTGCTGGAGTCCCACCCGCCTGGAGCATGTGTGGACTCCGCGTGGGGGCGTGTGTCCTGAGGTTTCATCCTGAGAGACGGTTCTGAGGACAGCAGAGCTGACCTGGACCTGCAGCTCATGGGCTGCTGCGCTGGGTTCCCGCAGGGCAGCCGGACCCCAGCCTCGGGGCCCCTGGAGCCGCAGCACCTGAAGGAGCCTGCCTCCTGGTGTGGGTGCGGGTGTGGGTGTGGCCCACCGGCCTACCCCTGCTCTCCCCACCCTGGGGTGTGCCGGGATCCCCAGGGCTGCCCTAGGTCAGCGACCTGGATCTGTGGGGCCCGCCCAGGGCCAGGGAGGCCACATCCAGCTGTGAGAGGGCTCACTCAGCCCGGCGCCAGAATCCAGGCCTGGCCAGGGCCATGGGTCCCTGGATCCCATTAGGGTTTTGGGCCTGCGGTGGGGCTCAAATCACCCCAGCCCCCACAGAGCCCGGGGCCAGGCCAGCCCAGGTCCCTCTGGGTTAGGCACTGGTGCCCTGTGCAGGGTGTGCCGCCCTCCAGGAGACAGTGGGAGGAGGCAGGGCACAGTGCGTCCTCTGCTCCACCCACCTGCACCCACCCTTTCGGCAGCTCCCTGCCTCCCCTCCTCCCTGCAACCCCTGGGTACTCAACGGGACACCCGTGCTTCTGACGGGGAGCAGGGTATCCAGAGAACCCCGGGGAGGCTGAGCATGTCCCACAGGTGGCAGCTGCACCGGGTCCTTGCTGGGGGCCGATGGTGTGGGGCTGGATGGTGTAGTGGCAGGGGTATGACGACGCGGTGGAGTGTGGGGGATCGTGTAGGGGGGATGGTGTTGGGGTATAGTGTGGGTGGGGATTGTGTGGGGCCGTGTGGTGTGAGGAGGGATGGTGTAAAGGGGATGCCATGGGGGATGATGATGTAGGGGGATGGTGTGGGGGTGGGGAATGAGGGGGATGGAGTGGGGGCCTGCGACACAAGGCATCCCCTTTCTCTAAGATGCCCACTGAGACGTCTACAGATAAAGGCAACCCCAGTCTGGGGTTTGCTGTGACACCTGCCGCTGCCTGTGTGGTCAGTGCAGGGCCCTGGCTGGACCGGGGGCATTATCTGGGGGTCGTCATACTATGTATGTTTACAAATTGCAAATCGTCTCAAATAAAATGCATAGAATTTAGAAATATATAAAGCACCGAGGGTGGGTGTCACCCTGACCCGTCCGACCATCATCGGATCAATGTGTGTCCTGCTGCAGCCACGGTCATGCCGCCTGGCCCCCGGGTCCCCTTACTGCCCCGACCCCAGCCCCCTGCTTCAGGGGGCCATCCCTCACCTCTTTTGGGGCTGACATGGAAACCCCTGGAGGCCCCATCCTAGTGGCCTCATCATTTCCTGAGGCTCGGGGGTTGAGGCACGAGGTGTGAGTCGCCAGAACCCTACCATGCAGTGGTGTGTTGTTGGAGCTGTTGCTCCCCCTGGCCTCTGCAGCCTTGTGTTCCCTACCCAGAAAGTGCCAGGTGAGTCGAAGTGCCCCTGTGCCAGCAGCCTCACCCGAGTGACGAGTGCAGCTCAAAAAATGGTGTGGCTGCCTCCTTGTTTTTTGTCCTGTCCTATCTGCTCCTTGTTCCCTGAAGCTAAGAGCTCTGAAGTGAGCAATTGCAAATGACCTCCACCTGGCATCGAGTGTTGTGGGACAGGCCCAGGGATTTGGGAACAGAAAAACCTGAGCGCGGGCGTCCTGGCCCTGCAGTGGGATTCGAGTGCAGCACTCTTATTCCCTAAGGCTATCTTGACAACTGACTTTGTACATAGAAAAGCTTTCCTTTGCCTTTAAAAGACGAAGAGCCAGTCAAACCGTTCTTTTCTGCACATGTGATTGCTCAGATGAGAATCTGAGACGTAGTTCCTGTTAATAGTGATAATTTTCGAGTGCGTAGTACTATGGTTAAAATATTCTGACACAAGTAATGTCAGAGTGGATGAGGGTTTCTCACCTCTTTCTTCACAGCTCGAGTCACTCATCAGGAAATGCATCTTTATGGATTTGGAAAGAACTGAGAGACATTATTTCCAATGGTCCTATTAGTTAGTGTGAAGGAGTTTTTCCTGAGATTCTTCCCCTGTTTCAACTGACCCTGAAACACTGTGTGAACTGCGAGTGACAATGTGAAGCATATAAATGAGTGGCATTGCAATTTTATTTTATTTTATTATTTTATTTTTTAATTTCTTTTAAAGATTTTAGTTTTTTTAATTTTTTTTTTATTTTGAGGAGTCCTGCAGTAGATGTTAGAGAGAGTGCAGAGACACAGGCAGCAGGAGAAGTGTGGAGTGTGAGTGCAAGAAGCCTGAGGGTGGGACAAGTGAGTCCGAGTCTCCAGTGCGAGCCCCCTTCGAGTTGCGGCGCTGCAACCGTTGTGCCACCAGTGTTAGTTTTTTTTTTTTTGATTTATTTGCGTATGTGAAGTTATTTGTTTTGTGTGTGAGATAGCGAGTGAGTTCAGAATTGCAGAAAAATATTGCAATCATTTGAGGAAAGTAAAGAGTTTGAGTGCAGAAGTGGGTTTCCTTGTCTTTACTCAGTTATGAGTGCGAGTGTGAGTGCGAGAACAGAAGCGGGAGTGGAGTGTGAGTGTGCTTGCGAGTCGGAGTGCGTGTGTAAAAAGGAAATAATTTTTTTCCTGTCCCATGCACTGAGTGTGAGTGACTCTTGTGATGGCTGTGAGTGTAAAGAGTTGCTAGTGCCAGTCAGTGCAAAATGCAAAAACAAAAGTGCGAATATAGCTACTAAAATGAGTGCAATTTTTTTTTTTTTTTGTTTTTTTTGTTTTTTTTTTCATTTTGTTTTTTTGAGAGAGAGAGAGAGTGGAGAGTGAGTGCGAGAGCGAGTTTGAGCCAAGTTCCGCAACTCTGCCACTCTCCCCAATACCCCAGTACTCCCACTCTCCCCAGTTCCCCAACTCTCCCACTCTCCCCAGTACCCCGGTGCATAAAGAGGAGGCGCTCACACAGTGACAGGTCACAAGTGAGTGGCCGCTGATGCCTGTTCCCCGCGGGCCACTCTGGGGCCTGTGGGTCTTGGTGGGGGCACTGGCCTCCCGGGCTGGGGTCCAAAACACCCCGACCCCAATGCGATGACGGTGAGCAGCTCCTACAGCCGTTCCACAGCCCCACAGGGTGAGGGCGGCCCCCTAAGGCCCTGTCCAGGGAAGGAGGCTGCAGTTGGAGTTCGGCAGCTCCCCCAGGACCCCCCGCTCCCCTGTAATCCCTGTGCTGTGCAAGGAGAACCCAATACATGACCTTTCTAGCCCATCTTAGATGCATGGACCCAACAGGGATGACACCCCCCTCCGCCCCACCCTGTGGTCAGAGAAGGATGGTCAGGGCCTACTGGGTCCCCCTGGCCGGTGAGCAGGCTTGCTCTTCATGCACTGGAATGCGGAGTCCCTCGTGCTCCCCCCAGACCCTCCTCAGGCTATTCACGCATCGTTGCCCTCAGGGTGGGGAGTTTGGTCGCTCTCTTGCTGGCATCAGGTTTTAATTTTGATGAAGTCCAGTCCGTTGCTTTCTCCCCTCGGTCGTTGTGCTTGTGGAATCTAAGAGAAACCTTCGATCTCCCCCGAGCTGTGAGACTTCAACCCGAGCATCAGATTGGCAGTTCCCCGGAGCCTCCTGGGTCCCCCGCCGGTGTGCTCCTGATACCGGGGTGGGAGCGCTCTGTGATCCCACTATGACGGCATGTCCTGGGACAGTGGCTGGGAAGGTGGACTGTAGGTGGGCGAGCGACAGACAGGCAGTGAGGGCCCGTGTGTGATGTTCCAGCCCAGCCTGTGCCCCTCAGGGCGATGGGGTTGTCTCCGGCTCCAGTCAGACGGCGGGGGACCTGTCCTCGAGGAGCACCCTGACACACACCCTGACGCATGTGTCCTCAGAAGGTTCTCATGCGCCATCATTCTTGGATGTGTTCGGATTCCAGCACCATGCAGGAGGACTCAGAGACCCTGCTGGCCAATATCGTGGCCCAGTACCATCAGGTGAGGCCCAGAAGGGACCATAGACACTACACACCCACGAGAGGGGGGACCATACCTGCAAGAGCAGGGGAGGCCCAGGAGAGGATCAGAGCCAAGGATGAGCCAGGTCAGCCCAGACAAGGACCATAGTCACCAGGAACAAGTGAGACCCTGGGGATGGTCCCAGTATCAGTAGCAACTAAGGGTCCATCCTGGATCCTAGTCATTGGTAGCTGAGGAGCCCAGTCACCAGGTACGGTGAGGCCCAGGTGGGAACCACAGTCACCAGGTCCAAGTGAGGCCCAGGTGGGAACCGCCTTGATAGAAATGCGAACTCTAGCTGTTCTCTCTTTAAATCTCAGGCCGAATTCATAGGTTTTCAGGATGATTTGAAAGTTAGCCAAGTAATTTGGTGGGAACAGGTGACTTGGGGACCCTACTCTTCGGCCATCTTGCCCCTCTGACAGGACTATTTTTAGCAGTGAACAGTAAAGTCCGTTTATTAAAAGTTGTTATTAATTTGTGCAAACACTTCTGTCGGCTTCAAGCAACTGTGAATCACACATATCCACACTGGCTAGAAAATTTTGTTAACCTGAGTTTCTAGATCATTTTCATTATGTGAGCGATTTCTTTCCAAAACTAATTCCCAAAGGATGTAGGGCAATGTGACAAGAGAAACAGCCAAGCAACATGAGAAAAAAAGAAACCAACAAAAAACGCTAAGCATTTTTCTTGGGATCAAAGAAATCCTGATCGTGTAAGGTTTTTTCACCCTGCCCTGAGAAAAACCAATTCCCTGACTCAGATGCTTCAGGAGAGAACTGGGTTTCTGATCCAGTAAATCGTGGCTGCCTCTGGCACTTGGTTCCCACAGCTGTGGATGTGGCCTCAGACCAGCTCGGTGGTTTCCAGGCTGCGCTTGGAGGAGTTGGAAGGGCTCTGAACATGCACCTTAGGGGCAGCCTGGGATCCATACCCTACAGCTTTTAATTGATAGGTACACCAACTCACATAAAACTTTGCTAGAAAGAAGTCGAATTGTGTGTTTTAAGAAGACTTGAAAAAGGGCAGCCTGGGTGGCTCAGCCGTTTAGCACTGCCTTCTGCCCAGGGCGTGATCCTGGAGACCCAGGATGGAGTCCCACTTCGGGATCCCTGCATGGAGCCTGCCTCTCCCTCTGCCTGTGTCTCTGCCTCTCTCTGTCTCTCTCTCTGTCTCGAATAAATAATTAAAATATATTTTTTAAAAGTATATTGCAGGGCAGCCCTGGTGGCTCAGTGATGTAGCGCTGCCTTCAGCCCGGTGTGTGATGCTGGAGACGCAGGATCGAGTCCCACGTCAGGCTCCCCGCATGGAGCCTGCTTCTCCCTCTGTTTGTGTCTCTGCCCTCTCTCTCTCTCTCTCTCTCTCTCTCTCTCAAATGAATAAATAAATAATAAATAAATAAATAAAATAAAAAGTATATTGCAGCTATATTGGTAGCTATATTAATAAAATGTGTTGTTTTTACATTTTATGATGACTGGACCTAGCAACTCTTTACATCCACATCCATCACTTCTAGTCCTCACAACAGTGTTGCGGGACAGGTGGTATTATTTCGTTTTCACAGATGAAATTGATGACCTCAAGCACATGGGGTTCCTTCCCTTTCTTTTTTTCTGTTCAGAATATACAAGCTATAAGTGAGTAAACTGCAAGAAACCCACTTCTGTGATCAACACCTTTACTTTCCTCAAACGATTTTAATATGTTTCTCAATTCTGAATTCCTTATCTATCTTACTACTCCTTTTCAAATAACTTAGGAAACTAAATAAATCTTTTTTTTTTTTTTTTTAAAGAAGGGTAGCCCTGGTGGCGCACCGGTTTAGCACCGCCTGCAGCCCGGGTATGATCCTGGAGACCGGGATCGAGTCCCACATCGGGCTTCCTGCATGGAGCCTGCTTCTCCCTCTGCCTGTGTCTCTGCCTCTCTCTTGCTCTCTCTTAATGAATAAATAAATAAATCTTTAAAAAAAATAACTTAGGATACATTTTCCCAGGACTTGTTCAGAGAACCATTCCCTGGATTAATGTCTCTCCCTAAGTATGAATCAGTGACCTGAAACAGACCCAGCATACACAGATTCTCCTATTTATTCAACACCCATTCATTCCAAAAAGACGTCTATTCGGCCTTCTATATGGCAGGCGCAGAGAAGGCTCCATCCCCACCGGGTTTCGATCTATGTCCCCAGAGTACTACCTGCAGTCTTTTGAACCTCCTATCAGGAGCCTTAATGCTGATTTCTGAAAGCAAAACAAGCAAGTCCACAGTTCTCCTTCATACTCCCCAGCAGACCCTTGGGTTCTCTCCAAAGAGTTGAACTGTTGTGATACTTACTGAGTCATTGATTGTGTAGGTCAGTCACAGAGCAGCATTGCCATCCAAAACAAAAAGGAGGAAAAAGGAGTTTGCAAGTAATTGGGTCTCACGAATCGTGGGGAGGGAATACTGAAACTGTGACAATGTTTCTTAGTGCACCTTTCCTCAGAGCCACATCTCTCCAGATGTGGAGACATAGACACAGCCCCATATGTCCCAAAGCCAAAGTGCAGGTCCTGAGGAGGACGGGGGTCCTGTCACCATGGATGCGGGCCCACATCTTCCAGAAGCCTCACCACGGGTCCTGAGGTCACCGGGGCTCCTGTCAGCGTGAACGCAGACCAATGTCCCCCTGAAGACTCCCCGTGGGTCCTGAGGAGGCTGGGGCTCATCAGCTTGGACGCGGCCCCACGTCCTCCTCAGGCCTCCCCAGCACAGGCGGGCTCCTGTTAGTGCAGGTGGATGAGGCCTACTGCGCATGCGCGCCCCCTGGGCGAGGGGTGGGGGCGGGCTCGGGCGCCCACTGCGCGACGCTCAGGCACTGCAGGAGGCGGTGCAGGAGGCAGTGTCCCAGAGCCCCTGCCGCACCTGCCTCTTTCCAGGCTCCAGTTGAGCCCTGTGAGCTTCGGAAACGCCTCACTGAAACGGAGCCCAACACCCGGCTTCCCCAGAAATACTTAAGGACAATGAATGGAGCCCACAGGACGCGAAATGAAATGTGGAGCAGACTTTTACCACGTCCTGCAAAACTCACTCAACCCTCTTCCGCTGTGGGCGGGACCGCGGGCTGGTGCAGCCGCCCTGGAAACAGTGTGCAGGCTCCTCAGGAAGTTTCAAATAGAGCCGCCCTGCCACCGGCCGGTGCACGGCCTGGAGCTCACTCCCAAGATACAGATGCAGTGAGACTCCGGGACACCTGCACCCCAATGTCCACGGCAGCCAGGTCCACAGTAGCCACACTGTGGGAGGAGCCTCGGTGCCCTCGGGCAGATGATGGATAAAGAGGATTGGAGATAGATGATGGTCATAGATGACAGATAGATAGATGATAGGAATGGTACTCAGCTATCAAAGAGAAGGAAATCTTGCCATTTGCAATGACGTGGATAGAACTAGAGGGATCGTGTTAAGTGAAATAAGTCAGTCGGGAAAGAGAATGACAGTGTGGTGTCATTCATAGGTGGAATTAAAGAACCAAAGCAGATGGACATCTGTGAAGGGAAGGAAAAACAAGATGAAATCAGAGATGGAGGAAAAAGAGACTCAATCACTGGAAACAAACTGAGGGTCGCTGGAGGGGAGGGGAGTGGAGGGACAGGGTAACTGGTAGACGGGCATGAAGGAGGGCACGTGATGTCATGAGCCCTGGTGTTATCTCCAACTGGCAAATCCCTGAATTCTACCTCTGAAAGTATAATACACTATACTGTTAATTAATTGGGTTTAAATTAAATTAAGTTTAAAAAATCAGTTGACTGCATCAGAGTGTATTTTCCTCCAGGCTCTCTATTCTGCTCCTTCAGCTTATGCCAGAACCACACCCCTGTGGGTTTGGTTTGTTTAAGTAGGCTCCATGCCTCATCCACAGCCCAGCACAGGGCTAGAACTCATGACCCTGAGATCAAGACCAGGGGTGAGGTCAGGAGTTGGATGCTTAACCAATGGAGCCAGCCGGGGGCCCGAGAACCACAAAGCTTTCTCCTGTGTCTCTGTGACATCGTTTGAAATAGGAAAGTGCTGCGTCCAGCTCTGTCCTGCTTCTCCTATACTGATTTGCTGTTCAGGGTCATTTGTGGGGGCGGACGAATGTTACCAGTGCTTTTTCTATTTCGAAAATCAGCCACCATGATTTTGATAGGAATGACATTGGAACTGAGTGTGGCTTCCGGAACTGTGGACATTTTAACAAGATGAAGTCTCCGACCCCACGAGCCCAGGATGTCCTCGCAAAGTCTTGTAATTTTCAAGTGTACAAGTCTTGCACTCTCTTGGTTCAGTCTATTTTGTTCTTTTGGATGCTCCTGATTAGGGAGTCATGTCCTTAATTTCCTTTCTGAGTGCTCATTGTCGGGACACAGCAAGGCTACTGATCTCTGTTCATTTTGTGTCCCACAACTTTACTGAATTCACTCATTAGTTCTAACAGTTTTTGGTGGAGTCTCTCAGGTTTCCTGTTTCTAATGCCACATCTGCAGCAAATAGGGACAGTTTGACGTCCCCCTTACAGGTATGGAACCTTTTCTGTTTCCTGTCTGTTGACTACGGTAGGACTTCCAGTGCTGAGAGGGGACTTCCTTGGCTTGTTCCTGCTCTTAGGGGAGACGATTTCAAGATTTCACCCTTGAGGATGATGTCAGCTGCGGGCCTTCCTACACGGCCTTTATTCTGTTGATATACCTTTCCTCAAAACCCACTATACCAAAAAAAAAAAAATTAAAAAACCCGCTATGCTTTTTATATTGTATTTTGTCAAATGCTTTTTCTGCAACTCTTTTTTTTTAAGATTTCATTTATTTATTCATGAGAGATACAGAGACAGAGACAGGCAGAGACACAGGCAGAGGGAGAAGCAAGCTCCACGCAGGGAGCCCGATGTGGGACTCGATCCCGGGACTCCAGGATCACGCCCTGGGCCGAAGGCAGATGCCAAACCACTGAATCACCCAGGGATGCCCTTTTTCTGCAACTCTTGAGAGGATCGTATGCCTTTGTCCTTTCTCTTGTTTTTGTTTTTAAGATTTTATTTATTTACCCATGAGAGACAGAGAGCGAGAGAGCAAGAGAGAGAGAGAGAGATGCAGAGACACAGTCAGAGACATAGACAGAGGGAGAAGCAGGCTCCATTTAGGGAACCCGATGTGGGACTCAATCCTAGGAATCCAGAATCACACCCTGGGCCAAAGCCAGGGACTAAACCGCTGAGCCCCCCAGGCTGCCCCATGTCCTTTCTCTTATCAATGTGATGGATCATGGTGACTGGTAGCCAGAAGGGACACAGGTGGGAGATGGGCAAAATACATGAAGCATATTAAGAGCTATAAGCATCTGGTTCTCAAATAAATAAGTCACAGATATTTAGAAAGTACAGCCTAGGCAATAGAGTCAGTACTATTGTGACAACTTTGTATGGGGACAGATGGTGATGACACTTCTCATGGGGATATCTGAGTATGCACAGAATTGTCAAATCACTAAGTTCTAGCCCTGAAACTACTGTAACATTGTGTGTTGACCGTACTTCAATAATATCAAAGAAAAGGGGTGTTTGATGGGACTCATGGTGGGTCCATGAAAGGCATTAAAATGGTCATTACCCATATGAAGGCACCTCTGAAGAGGGGATAAAGATGCTCACATGTCTTGATGTGAATTTTCAGATTTACTTGAGAGAGGGTGCAGTGGGGCGGGGTGGAGGGAGAGGGAGAATCTGGAGCAGACTCCTCACATACCAGTCACCAGGTCTGGGTGAGGACCACGTGAGGACCACAGTCAACAGGTACAGGTGAGCCCCATGTGGGACCCAGAGCCACCAGGACCAGATGAGGCTCAGGTGGGGACCAAAAAGACCAGGTCCAGGTTGAGGCCCAGGTGGCAACCAGATTCACCAGGTCCAGGTGAATCCCAGGTGGGGACCAGATTCACCAACTCCAGGTAAGGCCCAGGTGGGAACCAAAGTCATAAGGTCTAGGTGAGGCCCAGGTGGGGACACAGTCTCCAGGTCCAGGTGAGGCAAAACTGAGGACCAAAGTCAACAGGTCCAGCTGAGGCACAAGAGGGGGCCAGAGTCACCAGGTACAGGTGAGGCCCAGATGAGGATCAGAGTCACCAGGTCCAGGTGAAGCCTAGAAGGAGACCACAGGACCCAGGTCTAGGTGAGCCCCATGTGAGAACCAGAGCCACCAGGTCCATTTGAGGCCCAGGTGGGGACCACAGTCACCAGGTCCAGGTGAAGCCGAGGTGGGGACCAAAGTCACCAGGACTGGGTGAGGCCCAGATGGGGACCAGATTCACCAGGTCCAGGTGAGGCCCAGGTGAGGACCAAAGTTAAATGTTCCAGAGTCTCACTTGGGAAACAGAGTAACCATATCCCGATGATGCCCAGGTGGGTACAAGAGTCACCAGGTCCAGGTGAGGTGCATGTGAGGACCAGAGTCACCAGGTCCAGGTGATACCCAGGAGGGGACCAGATTCACCAGGTCCAGGTGAGGCCTAGGTGGAACAGAGTCACCTGGTCTGGGTGAGGCCCAGGTGGGGACAAAAGTCATAAGACCAGTTGAGGCCCAGGTGGGAACACAGTCACCCTGTCCAGATGAGGCCAAGCTAAGTACCAGAGGCACCAGGTCCAGCTGAGGCCCAGTTGGGGACTGGAGTGACCAAGTATAGGTTAGGTTAGAAGGACACCACAGTCATAAGAATGCAGCTAGTAGAAAGCTGGGTTCTAGGGATGCTTCCTTGTAGAGCTGAGCTCAGGGCAGGACCCTCCCGCATCCTGACTGCCTGTAGACATAGCTCCTAACATCCTTATGTTAGGAGCTGGAAGACGTGTGGAAACCATGTGGAAGTGTCAGGCCTGTGCTCACGTGTATCTGCGTTCAACACAGTGATGTCCAACACCCTTGTTCAATTAGAGTGGAGCTAGGTTCTAACCCCCATAAATGAGTGGCTAGCAGATATCTGCCTCCAAGGCTTACACACTTCCGAGAGTTGAGCTTTTGGCCTGTACCTCCCATATCCTGACTGCATGTACACTTCGCTTCTAACAGGCCTAGGTTCGATGCATGACAGAAGTGGTGTGAGAGGAAAGTGGAAGGTGCAGGCCCACAAGCCTAGTGTCTCCAAGCTCAATCCAGCGATTCCTGAGGAATTCCTCTCTTAGATTGGTGCTACATACTAACTTCCATCCAGGAGAAGCTAGGTGAATGCACTGTTCAAGGGTAACTTGCTTCTGAGAGCTGAGCGGGCATGCAGTCCCTCACAGTTCCACACTGCCTGCAGATTGAGTTTCGAACATCCTCACTAGAGATGTTTGTCAGAAGCTCGTGGGAATCAAGTGGAAAAATGCTGGCTTCGAATGTGTGTCTCCAGGTGCTGTAGAGTGTTATGCATGGAAACTCCTGACATAGAATGATGGATGCTACATTCTCACCACAGTAAGAATGCAGCTTGCTGAAAGCTGGCCACTATGCATGCTTCCTTGGGAAAGCTGACCTCAGGGCAGGACCCTCCCTCATCCTGACTGCCTGTAGACATAGCTCATAATGTCCTTAAGTTAGGAGCTGGAAGACTTTGCGTGAAAAGCATGTGGAAGTGTCAGGCCTGTTCTCACGTGTATCTGCGTTCAACACAGCGATGTCCAACAGCCTTGTTCAATTAGAGTGGTGCTAGGTTCTAACTCCCATAAATGATTGGCTGGCAGATATCTGCCTCCAAGGCTTATACACTTCCGAGAGTTGAGCTTACGGCCTGTACCTCCCATATCCTGACTGTATGTACACTTCGCTTCTAGCAGGCCTACGTTCAAAGCGTGACAGATGTGGAACTTTTCTGGGACCTTTCTTTTTACATACTTTTTGCTTATCTCCTCTAGAAGGGGAGGAGGGTGGGGGGTGGGGGTGAATGGGTCACAAATCAGGTCTTCACCGCTACCAAAAGATTGGGATCGTACCCTGCATATTTTCAGACTGTAACACTTTGAAACTAGAACTAAATCACAAAAAGAAGTTTGGAAGGATTTCAAACATGTGGAGGTTAAGGACCATCCTGCTAAAAGATGAAAGGATCAACCAGGAAATTAGGGAAGAATTAAAAAGATTAATGGACACTAATGAGAATGAAGATACAACCGTTCAATATCTTTGGGATGCAGAAAGCAGTCCTGAGGAAGAAATACATCGCAATACAAGCATCCATCCCAAAACTGGAAAGAACCCAAGTACAAAAGCTAACCTTGCACCTAAAGGAGTTGGAGAAAAAACAGCAAATAAATCCAAACACAGCAGAAGAAAATTAATAAAGATTCAAGCAGAACTCAATGAAAGAGACCAGAAAATCTGTGGTACAGATTAACAAAACCAGGAATTGGTTCTTTGAAAGAATTAATAAGATAGATAAACCATTAGCCAGCCTTATTAAAAAGAAGAGAGAAAAGATTCAAGTTAATAAAAATCATGAATGAGAAAGGAGAGCTCGGGATCCCTGGGTGGCGCAGCGGTTTGGCGCCTGCCTTTGGCCCAGGGCGCGATCCTGGAGACCCGGGATCGAGTCCCACATCAGGCTCCCAGTGCATGGAGCCTGCTTCTCCCTCTGCCTATGTCTCTGCCTCTCTCTCTCTCTCTCTCTCTCTCCTGTGACTATCATAAATAAATTAAAAAAAAAAGAGAAAGGAGAGCTCAACACCAACACCAAGGAAATACAAACGATTTTAAAAACTTATTATGAGTAGCTTTGCGCCAATAAATTAGGCAATCTAGAAGAAATGGACACATTTCTGAAAAACAACAAACTACCAAAACTGGAACAGGAAGAAATAGAAAACCTGAACAGGCCGATAACCTGGGAGGAAATTGAAGCAGTCATCAAAAACCTCCCAAGACACAAAAGTCCAGGGCCAGATGGCTTCCCAGGAGAATTCTATCAAACATTTAAAGAAGAAACCATACCTATTTTACTAAAGCTGTTCGGAAAGATAGAGATGGAGTACTTCCAAACTCATTCTATAAGGTCAGCATCCAGACAAAGACCCCACCAAAAAGGAGAATTACAGAACAATATCCCCGATGGGCACAGATGCAAAAATTCTCAACAAGATACTAGCCAATAGGATCCAACAATACATTAAGAAGATTATTCACCATGACCAAGTGGGATTTATCCCCGAGATGCAAGGCTGGTTCAACACTCATAAAGCAATCAATGTGACTGATCATATCAGCAAGAGAAAAAAACAAGAACCATATGATCCTTACAATAGATGCAGAGAAAGCATTTGACAAAATACAGCATCCGTTCCTGATCAAAACTTTTGAGAGTGTAGGGAGAGAGGGAACATTCCTCAGCATCTTAAAAGCCATCTACAAAAAGCCCAGAGCAAATATCATTCTCAATGGGGAAACACTGGAAGCCTTTCCCCAAAGATCCGGAACAAGACAGGGATGAGCACTCTCACTAATGCTATTCTACAGAGTAGTAGAAGTCCTTGCCTCAGCAATCAGGCAACAAAAAGAAATAAAGGGCATTGAAACTGGCAAAGAATAAGTCAAATTCTCCCTCTTTGCAGATACAGTATCAGTACCTAGAAAACGCAAAAGACTCCACCCCAAGATTGCTAGAACTTGTACAGCAATTAGGCAGTATGGCAGGAAACAAAATCGATGCCCAGAAATCAGTGGCATGTCTATACACTAGCAATGACTCTGAAGAAAGAGAAATTAAGGAGTCAATCCCATTTACAATTGCACCCAAAAGCATAAGATATGTAGGAATAAACCTAACCAGAGAGGTAGGGATTCTATACCCTAAAAACTACAGAACACTTCTGAAAGAAATTGAGGAAGAGACAAAGAGATGGAAAAATATTCCATGGTCATGGATTGGAAGAATTAATATTGTGAAAATCTCCATGCTACCCGGGGCAATTTACATATTTAATGCAAACCCTATCAAAATACCATGGACTTTCTTCAGAAAGTTGGAACAAATTATCTTAAGATTAGTGTGGAATCAGAAAAGACCCCGAATTGCCAGGGGAATATTAAAAAAGAAAACCATAGCTGGGGGCATCACAATGCCAGATTTCATGTTGTACTACAAGCTGTGGTCATCAAGACAGTGTGGTACTGGCACAAAAACAGACACATAGATCAATGGAACAGAGTAGAGAATCCAGAAGTGGACCCTCAACTTTATGGTCAACTAAGATTCAACAAAGCAGGAAAGACTATCCACTGGAAAAAAAAGACAGTCTCTTCAATAAATGGTGCTGGGAAAATTGGACATCCACATGCAGAAGAATGAAACTAGACCACTCTCTTTCACCATACACAAAGATAAACTCAAAATCGATGAAAGATATAAATGTGAGACAAGAATCCATCAAAATCCTAGACGAGAACACAGGCAACCCCCTTTTTGAACTTGGCCACAGCAACTTCTTGCAAGATATCTATGAAGGCAAGAAAAATGTGTGTCCCAAATTCACCTAGTTCTAAATATTTCCTTACCCTATATGTTATTTCAATTTTTGGAAAATACAAAATAGAGTGACCGTATATTCCATTTGTCCAGGACAGCCCCTATTTATGCAACAAGATGAGGTTTTAGTCTCTTCCTGAGAGCATCTTCTCAGATCAAACTTAACCATCTGTAAGCATATGAAACAAAATATAATGATGTTCAGAATTCTCAAAGCTAGAATACTCAAATACTTGGCACTGGGTCTGTGAACTGAGTTGTGAATTTTTCAGCACCACCATTGCTTCAAAGAGAGCTAGATAAAATTAAAATGAAGATGATTAGTTAAGGTTGTTCAATGTTTGTTTCTGATAAGCATTCACATGTTTGCTTATTAAGAGGATCTCTGAGTTAAATTCTTTTTTCGTCAAGATTTCATTTATTCATTCATTAGAGACACACAGAGAGAGAGAGAGAGGCAGAGACACAGGCAGAGGGAGAGAAGCAGGCTCCACGCAGGGAGCCCGACGTGGGACTCGATCCCAAGTCTCCAGGATCACATCCTGGGCCGAAGGCAGCGCTAAACTGCTGAGCCACCCGGGCTGACCTCTGAGTTAAATTTTTTTTTTGAGTTAAATTTTTGAAGTGATATTCCACACTCATCATTTTGGATAGTGCCATTTCCTTTAAAATATGCCACCTTCTAATCCATGGATATATGAAAATAAAAAAGATAATTACTTAATTTTGTCCTGGGGTTCTTAAATTTCCCTGGGAAGCCATCTGGCCCTGGACTCTTGTGTCTTGGGAGGTTTTTGATGACTGCTTCAATTTCCTCCCTGGTTATTGGCCTATTCAGGTTTTCTATTTCTTCCTGTTCCAGTTTGGTTCTGCTCGAATCTTTTTTTTTTTTTAATTTATGACAGTCACAGAGAGAGAGAGAGAGAGAGAGAGAGAGAGAGAGAGGCAGAGACACAGGCAGAGGGAGAAGCAGGCTCCATGCACCAGGAGCCCGAAGTGGGATTCGATCCCGGATCTCCAGGATCGCACCCCGGGCCAAAGGCAGGCGCGCCAAACCACTGCGCCACCCAGGGATCCCTCTGCTCGAATCTTAATTAACTCTTCTTCTGCTGGGTGTCGGGTCGATTTGCTGCTTCTTCTCTAGCTCCTTTATGTGTAAGGTTAGCTTTTGTATTTGAGTTCTTTCCAGTTTTTGAATGGATGCTTGTATTGCGATGTATTTCCCCCTCAGGACTGCTTTTGCTGCATCCCAAAGATTTTGAACGGTTGTATCTGCATTCTCATTAGTTTCCATGAATCTTTTTAATTCTTCCTTAATTTCCTGGTTGACCCTTTTATCTTTTAGCAGGATGGTCCTTAACCTCCACGTGTTTGAGGTCCTTCCAAACTTCTTCTTGTGATTGAGTTCTAATTTCAAGGCGTTATGGTCTGAGAATATGCAGGGGACGATCCCAATCTTTTGGTATCGGTTCAGACCCGATTTGTGACCCAGTATGTGGTCTATTCTGGAGAAAGTTCCATGTGCACTTGAGAAGAATGTGTATTCAGTTGAGTTTGGATGTAAAGTTCTGTAGATATCTGTGAAATCCATCTGGTCCAGTGTATCATTTAAAGCTCTCGTTTCTTTGGAGATGTTGTGCTTAGAAGACCTATCGAGGGTAGAAAGAGCTAGATTGAAGTCACCAAGTATAAGTGTATTATTATCTAAGTATTTCTTCACTTTGGTTAATAATTGGTTTAAGTATTTGGCAGCTCCCACATTCGGGGCATATATATTGAGGATTGTTAAGTCCTCTTGTTGGATAGATCCTTTAAGTATGATATAGTGTCCCTCTTCATTTCTCCTACAGCCTTCGTGGTACATTTTAGTTTATCTGATATAAGGATGGCTACCCCTGCTTTCTTTTGAGGACCATTTGCATGGTAAATGGTTCTCTAACCTTTTATTTTCAGGTTGTAGGTGACCTTCTGTCTAAAATGAGTCTCTTGTAGACAGCAAATAGATGGGTCCTCCTGCTTTTTTATCCAGTCTGAAACCCTGCGCCTTTTGATGGGGTCATTAAGCCCTTTCACGTTCAGAGTTACTATTGACAGATATGAGTTTAGTGTTATCATGATATCTATTTAGTCCTTGTTTTTGTGGATTGTTCCACTGAACTTCTTCTTGAAGGGGAATTTTAAGAGTCCCCCTTAAAATTTCTTGCAGAGCTGGTTTGGAGGTCACATATTCTTTCAGTTCCTGCCTGTCTTGGAAGCTCTTTATCTCTCCTTCCATTTTGAATGAGAGCCTTGCTGGATAAAGTATTCTTGGTTGCATGTTCTTCTCATTTAGGACCCTGAATATATCCTGCCAGCCCTTTCTGGCCTGCCAGGTCTCTGTGGAGAGGTCTGCTGTTACCCTAATATTCCTCCCCATGAAAGTCAGGGACTTCTTGTCTCTTGCTGCTTTAAGGATCTTCTCTTTATCTTTGGAATTTGCAAGCTTCACTATTAGATGTCGAGGTGTTGAACGGTTTTTATTGATTTTAGGGGGGGATCTCTCTATTTCCTGGATCTGAATGCCTGTTTCCCTTCCCAGATTGGGAAAGTTTTCAGCTAGGATTTGTTCAAATACATATTCTGGCCCTCTGTCCCTTTAGGCGCCCTCGGGAACCCCAATTAAACGTAGGTTTTTCTTCCTTAGGCTGTCATTTATTTCCCTTAATCTGTCTTCATGGTCTTTTAATTGTGTCTCTTTTTTCCTCAGTTTCCCTCTTTGTCATTAACTTGTCTTCTATGTCACTCACTCGTTCTTCCACCTCGTTAACCCTCGACGTTAGGACTTCTAGTTTGGATTGCATCTCATTCAATTGATTTTTAATTTCTGCCTGACTGGATCTAAATTCTGCAGTCATGAAGTCTCATGAGTCCTTAATGCTTTTTTCTAGAGCCACCAGTAGCTTTATAATAGTGCTTCTGAATTGGCTTTCTGACATTGAATTGTAATCCAGATTTTGTAGCTCTGTGGGAGAGAGGACTGTTTCTGATTCTTTCTTTTGGGGTGAGGTTTTCCTTCTAGTCATTTTGCTCAGTGCAGAGTGCCCAAAAACAAGTTGTATTGGGAAAAGGAGAAAAAGAGAGAGAGAGAAGGAAAGAAAAGAGAAAAAGAAAAAAGAAAAAGAAGAAAAAAAAGGAAAAAAGAGAAGAAAAAGAGAAAGAAAAAGAAAGAAAGGTGAAAAAAAGGGGGGTGGGGGAAGCAATCAGAAATCAAAAAGAAAAAAAAAAAAAAACACGGGGGAGTAATTTCTGATTCTGTAGACTTTAAGTCCCTTGACTTCCCCTGGAACTGGTCCGTCCAGCTGGTCTTCTGGGGGAGGGGCCTGCTGTGCTGATTTTCAGGTGTTAGCACCTGGGGGAGCTGCTCTGCCCCTGCCTGCTGCAGGGCTCAGTGGGGTTGTTTACCCCGTGAGGCCCCAGGAGGAACAGCCACAGTGGCGGGGCCAGCTCTGGAGCCCTGGAGTCAGCCCCCGCAGTAACTCCGGAGCTCTCGGTTGCAGGGCCTGGAGGCTCCGGGGCGGGGCCGCTGATCTGCTCACCTCGGGGCAGGAGCGTCCTTGCTGTCCTGGGCCCTCCCGGCCTCTGCCTGTCCCGGGGGAGGCCGGATCCTGGGCTGTGTCCCGGCGCCCTGTGCTCCGGGACCTGCGCTGTTGGATTCGTGCTCCCGCCCCGCAGCCCCCTCCGCGGAGCCGCCGCCCGAGCCCCTCCGAGCTGCTCCGGCCCCGCCGTGCGCGCTGCAGCCCTTAGGGAGCTCGGCGCACTCTCCCGGGGCGCAGGTGTCTGTTAGTGTCCCCGGGAGCCCGAGGGCATCCCCGCCCTCCTGGGTCCTGCTCCAACTCCCTGCGAGCCCCTTTCCGCCCGCCCGGGAAGGTTGGTGCAGCTCCTGCTCCTCCGGGACGGGGCTCTCCTGTCCTGGGGACACTCGCCCCGGCCTCAGCCCGGCTCCTCGCGGGGCCCCTCCCCCTCGGAGGCCTTTTGTTTCTTTATTTCTTTTTCCCCGTCTTCCTACCTTGATAGAAGCACGAACTCTTCTCACTGTAGCATTCCAGCTGGTCTCTCTTTAAATCTCAGGCCGAATTCGTAGATTTTCAGGATGATTTGAAGATTATCTAGGTAATTTGGTGGGGACAGGTGATTTGGGGACCCTACTCTTCCGCCGTCTTGCCCCTCCCCCAACTTCTTTGTTTCCAATTGTCTGTTCCATATTATGTCACTAAGGCATCGGTTAGTTATTATCTGTGATATTTTCTTTCCAATCTCCTTCCTGACCTTTGATCTGTCTCCATCTCAAATTTAAATTTTAGTTTTCTGAGGCAGAAACTCTATCTAAAGCTCAGTATTTAGTCAACACTGTGCTTTCTCTGAAAATGTAGCTTCCTCTGACATTTTTTTAAAATATAAGATTGATTCCTTTATTTATTTCCAGGTCCACTTCAGTATCATAACTTTTCATAGTGTCTTGTAAGTTATATTAGCTGAACTAATTAATTAATTCTTTTTTAACTTGTGGGTTTTTTTAAAAGTAACATAAAATTTACCATCTTCGTTGTTTTAAAGTGTGCAGTTTGCAGTATTAAGTATATTTAGTTTTGTACAAGAGATGTCCACAACCTTTTCATCTTGCAAAACTGAAATTCTGTAACCCATTAAAAAGCAGCTCCCCATCTCTTTCTCCCTAAGGTCCTGGCAGCCACCTTCCTACTTTCTATTCCTATGAATTTGACTACTTTAGATAGCTCGTGTAAGTGGCATTTTAAACAAAATCTGATCTATGTTTTTATTACATATACTGTCACAAAAGCCATGGCAATATGATTTTATGTGTTAGTATATTAGCACCCTAATTCTTTCAAAGAGCTTGCATTGATATTAAGTCCCCCTTTTTTCAGTACTTTCTCTCCTGTCACCCTCTTTCTCAGACTTCCCACTCTTCGAATCCTTTTCATCATGGCTTCAAAACTCAATCCCACTGTAAGCAAGCATTCTGTACTCTTAGTCTTAACTGACACCTCACTTTCCCTGGAGAATCTTTTCTCTCTCCAAACCTATAATGAAGGCTCTTTGTTCTCTTATAACTCACACAGTCCAAGGTCATGGTGATGGGGTATAGGAAGGAGTATATTAGTTAATAGTTAATAGTCTTTTGGTTAGTAGTAATAGAGACTCAGACTAATGTTTAGCATAACCTTAAAAAATTATGGACCTATATAACTGAAGAGAGGTGTTCTCAAATATGCAAACAGATATCAGAAATATTATTCCAACTTTCAGCCATTATTTCTACTTGTCTCTGCTCAAAATAATTTTCTCAGGATTCTATGGCCTTCTTCTAGGCAGTGGGCAAGATGGCTGCTGATAACAAGGCCACATCATCTTTACCCTCATCTTGAAGAGTACATCTACAATTCAGAAGTACTGTAGTTGAATAGCTTGGGTAATAAAGCTATTCTTTGATCCAGTTACTTTCTATGCAAACACTTTCCATAACTTTCTATTGGTCCAGCCTGGGACATAAGTCCACTAATTTGTGAGGCTGAACACCAAAATAGATAGATCCTCCAAAATCACATGAAGTTCATATCTTCATATGAAAACATAAAACAGGCTATCTACTAGAGAAGAAGTGGCATTCTTTAGCACCTCATGTTAGTTTTAAATCATTTCTTCTTTATCTTCCTCTAATAAAAGCTAACAAACCTCTCCTCCTTTGAGACATGTTACCCAGCTCCTATTCTCAGCCATCTACTGTCATTGGTCAATACTTAACTTAGATGGGTTTGGCACAAGTTTTTCGAAATATTTATCATCATAGTGTACTACTTCCATGTCCATTTGGATGACTTCTCCAATAGCCTAAAGTCTTAAGTTCATAGTTCCTTGGTCCCTTAAAATCTAGTCTTCTTAATTTTCTTTTTTCTAAATCTTATCAACCATGGAAATCTTCTTTTTAAAAAACCTTAAGATTCTAGTGTTAATCTCTCTGACCACAAATTCTGACTTTCTTCCAACATGTCCACACAGACATCCAACAGAAACATCAAGCCTGATATGTCTAATTGATAAATCATGGTAGACTGTATTAAGATTGTGCCCAAGGCACTGCTACAGTTCATACACCTTGTCTCTGACCTGCTTGCCTACCTGACAAAGAGCAGCTGCCCATCAACAGCGATTCCAGCTCTGACCAGATCTCCTCCTTTGGGTTTTCTGAGTACCAATCTAGGTGTACATGCAATAACATGTAAAAGGCACCAGCTTTAATCTCAGGTCATCCAGATGTTGTGAGCATCAAACAAGTTCCCTCTGGCCACATGAGTTCCAGTTTGTTTCCTCAGGTTCCACTCTGTCCCTATGGACCTCAGCTTGCATTTTCCTTTCCTATGTGTCCTGCTGACCTATACTAACTGTAAGCCCACCATCATATGCAGAGGGGACTTAAAGATATTATTTCTCCAGTTTCCCTTCATGATGATTAGCAACTTTTCTCTGATCTTCCAACATCACTGTTAAGATTTCTGTGCCTCCAGGTTCTTGTACACTTTGTACGATCTAATCCCTACAATAAATCTATTTCGTATGACTCATAGGGGTACTCCTTCCCTAATCAAGCTGTAACTGAGACACCTGATTGGAGGTTATTGCACAAAACTCTGAGAAGTATCTATAGAAAAATAAAAGTCCTTAAGAAGCAAAAGAATTCAAATCAAATGAGAATTTATATTCTTAGATGTGTTTGAAAAGTTCTGTATGATTGGAAATGAGAGGAATAGCAGGACTGAAAAACACTCATAAATTTTATGTCTCAAATCACTTAGGATGCTATTTCTATGTAACCTCATCCCTTTTTCCATTCCACATAAAATCAAGAATCATTAACAATTTTTTACTAACTGGTCCTATGCCTTTCCCCACCAACCTCAACCAAACATTTTATGTTACATTTCAGTACAAAATGGTAGATTCAGCCTATTTTCCACTTTTTTTTCTTCTGTATAACCCATAAGATTATAATAAGGATTATCTAAAATTATAAAAACACAATAACTAAAAGAAAATAGTGGGAGCATACAAAAACAAGTACTTTAACATATTTCTGGAATATGGAAATTGAGAAAGAATACCTCTTGTGCTAAAGCTTTAGCCCAAAATAAGAGAGAAGGAGGCTTCAGCAGATATGGGAAACACCTTGTCCAGCAGAAATCAAGATGCTTCAGAATAGAGACTATAGGTAGAAGAAAGGTCAGGAGAAAGTAGACATGAAAATGAGATTAAATGAAGACCTGTATAAGACATAGACACCTGTCTTCTCACACAGAATGACTTGTAGTTAGGCAGTTCACTGGTGCCAGAAAGCAAAGCCCCTCTCCTTCTAGTATTAGCTAAAAGGCAGCTGGCTCACTTCCCTCTAACTATAATGTAAAGCTTCTAGCCACCAAACCTCTTCACATACAGAACACACCATAACCTTTTAATTCCCTCAGTTTTAAATAGAAATGGGCAACAAATGACTACCAGAAAACTGAGGGAAGGTTGCAGTGTAACAGAAAGACCAAGATAAATAGCAAGGTTTTCCCTAAACAAAAAGAATATCCAGGAAACAGCAGAAGAGAGCCTTAAGTAAAACTTTAGTGTCCTTACACAGAAAATACTAAAGAAAAGATCAACAAAATTGAGAATCAATATAAAGTCTAGTTATTAAGAATTCTAAAGAGATGAGAGCAATTTATCAAAGAATTAAAATAAGATAATTCTCCGGAGATGAAAGGAGGACCTGTCTCCAATCTGGTAGGGTCTACTTGCAACCAATGGTATGAATTTAAAAAGAACCACACTTGGGCACATTATTATAAAACTTCAAAACTCCAAAAGTTAAAAGATATTAAAAAGCTTCCACAGAGGGCTGGGAAAGACAATTGTGTACACAGAAATTAGAATCAGAAGCATTGATTCCTGGGATGCCTGGGTGGCTCGGTGGTTGAGTATCTGCCTTTGGCTCATTCTGAGGTCCTGGGATAGAGTCCTGCATCAGGCTCCCCGCACTGAGCCTGTTTCTCCCTCTGCCTGTGTCTCTGCCTCTCTCTGTGGGCTCTCATGAATAAATAAATAAAATCTTTAAAAAAAAGCATTGATTCCTTTTTGTTCTATTAGTGACACCACATAGTACAGCAATATTTTTAAGGTTCTGTGGGAAGCTTTTTTCCAACTTAGCATTCTATACCTAGCCAAACCATTAATCAAGTGGGAGAGAACAAAAAAGAACTTTTTGGTCTGAAAGCACTGATAGATTTATCTCCATATCCCCTTCCTTGGGAAGGTCCATGAGGAGTGGTGACAGGCGTGAGAGTTGTGTGAGGTAAACCCTCATGACTCATAGCAGGATGACACTAGGAAGTGTCAAAGTTGATAAGTCAAGAAATCGCATTATACATGATTTATTGGAGACATGGAGTTAACCACCAGAATAACAAAAAAATTGAAGTTGTAAAAGTAGCAACTTCTAAAGAAGGACTTAGGTGGTAGGGTAAGTACAACTTTAACCACGTACATATATTAACCTGAAGTAATTTTTAAATGTACTACCAGAGCTCCAATTAAAATTCTTTGTCTAATGTCTTATAATATTAACTACATGGACTGTGGTGAGCAGAATGATGCCCACAACAAGGACCACATCTTGTGAATATGTTATCTTATGTGGCAGGAAGGGACTTTGCAGATATGATTAAGGTTCAGGATCCTGAGATGGGGAGATTAGCATAACTTATCTAGGTGGGCCTGACATAATCACAAGGTCCTTAAAAGTAGAAGAGGAGGGCAGCCCCGGGGGCTCAGCTGTTTAATACTGCCTTCAGCCTGGGGTGTGATCCTGGAGACCCGGGATCGAGTCCCACATTGGGCTCCCTGCACAGAGCCTGCTTCTCCCTCTGCTTGTCTCTCTCTCACTCTCTCTCTCTCTCTCTGTCATGAATAAATAAATAAAATCTTTAAAAAAAAAAGTAGACGAGGAAAGCAGAAGGGAGTCAGAAGAGATGTGACTAGGAAGAGTAGGTGGAGAGGTGTAACTTTGCTGGCTTTAGAGATGGACGAAGATGCCAAAAATGTAGGCAGTCTCTGGAAACTGGAAAGGCAAAGACATTGATTCACCCCCGGAGACTCCAGAAGGGAATACAGTCCTGTTGACCCCTCAATTTTATTTCAGGAAGATCCATGGCATGCTTCTAACCTGCCAAAGTAAAAGAAAGATTTTTTTTTATTTTACCATGTTTATTTTACCATGTCATTTGTTACAGCAACAATAGAAGACTAATACATGGACTTACATCTGACCAGAATTAACTCCTTTTGATGTTTTCCCATCTTAGACTATTATTTTCCTTTCAGCTATTATAATCAGGTTTTCCATTTTAGCAGCAAAACAGACCCTTTGCTTTTCCTATTTTATAGGTACTGGCTTTTTTGTTTAGTATTTCAGGCAGTTTACCACCATAGTATCAAATCTTCCTTGGTATCAATTTTGGATCCATTATAATGTGTCTATTTTCAGTGAAGCCATGATGGAACATTTTTTGATGATCTTCTTTCCTAGAAACCTGAATAATTTCATCTGATTGCCCATGTCTTTTTTCAAGAGCTTCAACATCCAGAAAGCACATTTTCAGAAACAAAAAAGAAAGTGATTAAGTGAAAGAAAAAATGATTCTGTTTTTTTCTGATACAATTAGTTTTATTTCTCTGTATCGAGTCTTCTAGACATAACTTCAGGTGTCACAGCAAGGTCAGAAGCTTTTGCTAAACACACCACTTAACAATCATGTATTTTCATTTAATTATACCTTAACGTAATATTATGGTTGTCATTATATATGTACTAATCTTCACTTTCTCTAAACTGAAATTCTCTTTGCCTTTTTATGGGGAAAACATGGACTTTGAGCGAAATATATCTAGATTCCGGACCTGGCTGTCTCATTTACAGGCTATATAACCTTGCGCAAGTTATTTAACCTCTCTGAGCTTTCTCCAACCATAAATACAGAAGTTGTAATGCTTTATACTGCCTACCTCACCTCTGCACTACTGACATTTTTTAAATAATAAATTTATTTTTTATTGGTGTTCTATTTGCCAACATACAGAATAACACCCAGTGCTCATCCCGTCAAGTGCCCCCCTCAGTGCCCGTCGCCCATTCACCCCCACCCCCGCCCTCCTCCCCTTCCACCACCCCTAGTTCGTTTCCCAGAGTTAGGAGTCTTCATGTTCTGTCTCCCTTTCTGATATTTCCTACCCATTTCTTCTCCTTTCCCTTCTATTCCCTTTCACTATTATTTATATTCCCCAAATGAATGAGACCGTATAATGTTTGTCCTCCGATTGACTTACTTCCCTCCAGTTCCATCCACGTTGAAGCAAATGGTGGGTATTTGCTGTTTCTAATGGCTGAGGAATATTCCATGGTATACATAAACCACATCTTCTTTCTCCATTCATCTTTCGATGGACGCTCTTTGTTGTAAGGAGCTGTCCTCATGTTTTTCAGCAGCCCTGGTCTCTCTATTCGTTAGATGTGAGTACATCCCCCACCCCTTGTTACAATCAAAATTTTTTCCAGACATTGTCAAATGCCCCCCTGGGGCAACGATTACTTGTTTGTTGAGTGGGTTAAATGAAATTATGTGAGTCATTTAGCACATTTTGACACATAATAGGTACACAATAAATGTAATTTTTGTATTATTGGTAGACCTGGGTTCTCAATAATGACAACAACCACATTGTATTGCATAAAAACAAAGAATGAGAAATCAGAGAATGAAAATTTTTAAGTTATTATTATCAGGGATAAGATTGGCTATAATTCAGAAAGGAAAGAATTCAGTATTAGTTCAATTAGGATTATAGGAGTTTGGTTGTGCCTGTTCCGAGGGAAGGAGAGGAGGGAACCTGAGTAAGTTAAAGCATTTGTGAATTTGACAGATACCAATTTCAACACTAGCTGACATTTTTTTTCTTCTTTTAGTCCCCTGAGAAAAACACAGCCATTGGAATTATTTTTTTAATAATAAATTTATTTTTTTCTTGGTGTTCTATTTGCCAACATACAGAATAACACCCAGTGCTCATCCCATCAAGTGCCCCCCTCAGTGCCCATCACCCATTCACCCCCACCCCTGCCCTCCTCCCCTTCCACCACCCCTAGTTCATTTCCCAGAGTTAGGAGTCTTTATGTTCTGTCTCCCTTTCTGATATTTCCTACCCATTTCTTCTCCTTTCCCTCCTATTCCCTTTCACTATTATTTATATTCCCCAAATGAATGAGACCATATAATGTTTGTCCTTCTCCAACTGACTTATTTCACTCATCATAATACCCTCCAGTTCCATCCACGTTGAAGCAAATGGTGGGTATTTGTCATTTCTAATGGCGGAGTGATATTCCATTGTATACAGAAACCACATCTTCTTTATCCATTCATCTTTCCATGGACACCGAGGCTCCTTCCACAGTTTCAGCCATTGGAATTTCAAATTAAATTCAAGCCTTATTTCCAACTGTCTGATAATGTAGAAAGAGTTCAGCATTGAGAAACAGGCAGGAAAATGTCTAACCATTCCGAGCCTATTTCCCTATCTGCATTATAAGGAGCAATAATATTATTACTTGATAGTGTTTTGTGAATATTCTGTATTTCATCTGGCAACCTACAATAGAAATCAAGGATTAAGCACCTGAGACCCTACCATTTATTGGTACCTCCTATGAACCAGGCATTGGTCGAAGAGCTTGGCATATATTAACTCAATCTTTAAAACAAAGACAAAAACTCCAAGAGCAGGACAGCACTAATATAACCCTTTTTTTAGAAAGGCACCAAGGTGCTAAGGAAGTTGCCAAAGGTCACATGACCAGGGGGTGATGGAGCTAGAATCACAACCTTCCAACTCCAGAGTCTAAACAAGTAACATTTCCTAACTCTTATCCTCGCCTAGTTAGATATATATAGCTGGAGTCTGCATAAGGTCCCTTACTTAGGTTGATGGAAATGCCTTTTCACTTTGTTTTAAAGAACTTTGGGTTAATAAAGAAGACAGACGTGATAATTCAGATTCCAAACTCTGGATTCAAAGTCTTGTATAAATTTGGATCACAGTGAAGGATAAGAGCCTGAACATTTAACAGACCAGAAAGGAGAGTGATTAAAGACTTACAATGACCAAATAGCTAGGGATTAATTGCTTACAAAGCAAGTTTATTTTTATTACAAGAGGTTAATTCATTTATGGATCATGTGCAAATCTTTTACAAAGTATGGGGAGAAGCTGGAGCAGAAGCAGATATCTCTGAAATGTTCTCACCTTCCTGAGAGTCTATAGGTTTTAGAGAGAAGATGTACATGAAGAGAAAATAAATGAAAATAATATACATGGTTTTGGGTTTTTTTGCTTTTTGGGTTTTTTTCTGGGTAATTGTTTTACTTGTTGAGACACATATTAGAGATGCCCCATTAGGAAAAGTCGTTCTGATATTACATTGACTGCAGTATTTAAAACTAAATGCTTATGCAAAATTTTTTATCACAATCTTTGTTAAAAAATAAATCGTATATTAAAGAAACATTTTGGGAATCCTTGGGTGGCGCAGAGGTTTGGCGCCTGGCTTTGGCCCAGGGCGCGATCCTTGAGACCCGGGATCGAATCCCACGTCAGCTACCGGTGCATGGAGCCTGCTTCTCCCTCTGCCTATGTCTCTGCCTCTCTCTCTCTCGCTCTCTCTCTGACTATCATAAGTAAAAAAATAAAATATAAAAAATATAAAAATAAAAAAATAAAGAAAGAAACATTTTGTTCAAAATTTGCCTAAAACAAGAAAAATACAAATATTTGCTTTTTTTTGACACAAATTGTGAAAAGCGTGTTGGGCTGAATAATAAATTAGAGTCAGACTAGGATGGGCCCTCAAAGCCATTCTAAAGAGTTGTGAAGGTAAAGTAGTGAATAATGAGGGTAGAAAAAAGAAACTGTATCTGAGGGACATCTCCCAAGGAGAGTGGATAGGTCCCCAAAACTGATTAGATTTAATGAGTGAAGCAAAAGGGGGAGCAGAGAAAGACTCCAAGGTAGATAAGTGGTGAAGCCATTAGCCAAGACTAGGCAAGGCATCCCATATCCTCTGAGAGGAGAAACAGTGGAAGAAAGGGAATAACAAGCGATAGAACGACTTCAGTTTTAGAAATGTTGAGATGGTGCTTAATACACAGGTGTAAATAGCTGATGCGATACTGGGTATATGAATCTGAGTTTGCAATGATTACAACCATAAGAATTTTTAAAAATTTTTTTTATTTATGATAGTCACACACACACACACACACACAGAGAGAGAGAGAGAGAGAGAGAGAGAGAGAGAGAGGCAGAGACACAGGCAGAGGGAGAAGCAGGCCCCATGCACTGGGAGCCCGACGTGGGATTCGATCCCAGGTCTCCAGGATTGCGCCCTGGGCCAAAGGCAGGCGCCAAACCGCTGCGCCACCCAGGGATCCCCAACCATAAGAATTTTTATTTATTGCTAGACTCTACGCTAAGCATTTTGTACTCTGCAGCAGAAGCTGCTATTTCTAAATATATGTGCTCCCTCAATAACTATATTCACCTTTATTGATATTAAGAGAACCCATGATTTGTGGCTAAGTACATAGCTACTTGGAAAGAGACTGTGTGTCCTAATCTTCCTTGGCTAGGTGTCATTATGCAACTAAATTTTGACCAATGGCCTGGAAGTGGAAGTGTTCTCAAAAAAGCCTTTCCTTATCCTTCTTAATGCAAGAATGCAGACAATGACATGGCTAGGATAGGCAGATACTTAGATATGGAAGTCATCCATAGTACAGCAACCACACAAACCAGTACCTGCATACCAGGAGCACCACGTCAGAGCCCTAGGCACCTAGTGAGAATTATTCGTAAGACAAAAGTAATTTGTCTCTTGTTTAGACTACTAATATTTGGATGTTCTGCTTTTTAAAACAAAACCAAATCTTAACTAGGTCATGTACATAATCTCATATAATCCTCATAACAACACTATCATTATACCTAATTTAGAAGTGAGGAATGAGGGGTGACTGGGTGGTTCAGTGACTGGGCATCTGCCTTTGGCTCAAGTCATGATCCTGGGGTCCTGGGATTGAGTCCTAGATGGGGCTCCCAGCAGGGAACCTGGTTCTCCCTTTGCCTATGTCTCTGCCACTCTCTCTTTCTCTCTCTCTCTCTCTCTCTCTGTGTGTGTGTGTGTCTCATAAATAGATGAATAAAATCTTTTAAAAAAGAAGGGAGGGATGAGCCTAAGAGAAATGAAGAGAGAGATTTGCCCAAGGTCATCCAAACAGGAGAAAGTAGAGCTAGAATTTAATCCAAGAAATCCATTGGCAGAGACCATACTCATTATCACTAAGCTTTATGAAGCCATCTACTCTTTGATCTATAAAGGCATCCCACCCAGATAAAAATCAGTCGTTTCATTTTTTTAACTTTTTCTTAAACTATAATATATGTAGAGAAAAGAACACGTCCGTATTTTTTTAATGAGGAGCATATTCAAAGTGTTATCTGGTTTCTAACCTATACTCTTCCTCCTCATTCATGTGCTCATTTTCCCTTGTCCCTAGATGACTATGTAAACACCATTCTTTCCATGTTTATGACCCAGAAACACATTATTAAAGGACTCTGGAGACTTCTCTTTTGTAGGCTAGAAAACCACAGGTTCTTATGCTTTTATTTATAGATTTAATTTTCCAACTACTTGAATTATTCCCACTGTAAATCATTAAGCATTTTTTTTATGATAGTCACAGAGAGAGAGAGAGAGAGGCAGAGACACAGGCAGAGGGAGAAGCAGGCTCCATGCACCGGGAGCCCGATGTGGGATTCGATCCCGAGTCTCCAGGATCGCGCCCTGGGCCAAAGGCAGGCGCCAAACCGCTGCGCCACCCAGGGATCCCCCTTTAAGCATTCTTTAATCCCTCTCAATCTTTTACCTAAGTACCCTTCATGGTGGCAAACTGAGCAGCATATATGGCTTGAGAATGGGTTTTTCACAGCACTTCCTTTGTGCCAGGCCAGGATTCATGCATTATCCCACCCATCATATTGAGTAGATTTAAATACTTGGTGAGTTAAGAAGTTCTTTCTGTTTTTCGGAGACAAAGAGGGCTTTGTGTCATTGCTGAAAAGTCACATAAATAACTTGAAAACAAAGAGTTTGTCAATTACAATCTGTTCTTTATATTTTCAGGATTTGAATTTGGCTAGCCATAATCCACTAAAAGTCATCTGTAGACAGGAAGGCATGGGAAAAAGTGGTGCAATAGTTTGTTTCTGGGACAGACCCAGGGGGTCAGCAAATAGGGAGAGGTACACCATGCTCGAGAGGTAAATTTAGAGCAGGACAGTTTCCATGGGTTAGGACATTGTCATGAGGAGGAATAAGCTCAAGAAATACAACTTTCTAAAAAAAGAAAAAAAGAAATACAACTTTCTGTCACACACCCCCAGAAAAATCCAGGTGCCCAAATAGCTTAGATTCAAAAGAAAGATCTATGCCACTGTGAAATTCTAAAATTTAGAAGTCTAGAAGTTAATTTGTTTCCAGATATTTGGGTAAAAAAATTCAGAAAAGAAACATGCCTTTTGCTAAGAAGGAGTACTCAGAGGTAAGATTAGAATCTCAGAAGGTTCTCTAAAGATGCTCAGAAATATGGAAAATTGAAAGTTGAAATTCATCAACACTGTAAATTAATTACAGAGATGGAATAATTTTACAGGAAAGAAACAAAAGGAGTATCATTACATGCAAATAGATAAATAATGTGAAAGACTTGCAAGTTCTGGAGATACTATCATTAAAAATGATTTTTATTATTTTAGTATAATGATAGGAACATGAAATTTAGATCCAAAAGTCATGTGCATCACACAAAGAATGGATTTCTCTAATATATGAAAACTGCTGTTAATAAATTTTAAAAAGACCTATCACCCCAATGAAAAGGGACATGAAAAGATAGTTTACAGAAGAAGGACAAATAGTTCTTCTATATTTGACATAATGCTCCACTGTACTCATAATATGACAATTAAAAATTAAAACTACCAATGAAATACTTTTCATCTCTCAAACTGGCAAGCATCAAAAAGTGTAGTAAAGCATTATTTGCAAGACTGTGTAAAATAGACCCTTTCATAATTGCTGGCAGGAGTGAAAATTGATCCAATTTCTTAGGAGAACAATTTGGCAATATCTATCAAAATTACAAAGGTATACATCCTCTCACCCAAAAGCTTTGCTCCTACATCCTTAAGTCATCTACTCCCACATCTTGAAATGACTTGTGTTCAAGGCCTTTATATTGTAGCATTTTAAAAACCCGAGTATAGCTGACACACATTGTCACATTAGTTTCAAGTGTACAACATAGTGATTAAAAATGTTTATACATTATGCTATGTTCACCACAAGTACAGCTATCATCTGTCACCACACAAGGCTATTGCAGTATCATGGACTATATTCCTTATGCTGTGCCTTTTATTTCTCTGACTTATTCATTCCCTAACTGCAAACCTGTATCTCCCACTCCCTCCCTGCACCTCGCCCCCACCTCCTCTCTGTCAACCATCAGTTTGTTCTTTGTATTTATAGTCCCGATTCTGCATTTTTTTGTTTGTTTATTCTTTTTTGTAGTTTTCTTTTGGATTCCACATGTGAGTGAAACCATGGTATTTGTCTTTATCAGTCTACCTTATTTCACTCAGCATAATACCTGCTAGGTCCATCCCTCTTGTCTCTGAAGGCATGATCTCATCCTTTTTATGGCTGCATAATATTCCTCTGTGTGTGTGTGTGTGTGTGTGTGTGTGTGATATCTTCCTTCTTTCTTATCTTTTGATAAGTGTCCTATTGATGGACACTTAGGTTGCTTCCATATCTTGACTATTGTAAATAATGCTGCAGGAAACATAGCGATGCATATATATCTTTTCAAATTAGTGTTTACATTTCCTTTGGGGTAAATATCTAATAGTGGAATTATTGGATCATATGACATTTCCATCTTAATTTTTTGAGGAAGCTCTGTACTATTTTCCACAGTGGCTGTCCCAGTTTATATTCCCACCAACAGTATACAAGTGTTCCTTTTTATCCACATCCTTATCAACACTTGTTTTCTTGTCTTTTTAATTTTAGCCATTCTGATACATGTAAGGTGATATCTCATTATGGTTTTGATTTGCATTTCCCAGATGAATGATGTTGAACAACTTTTCATGTAGTCTGTTGGCCATGTATGTTTGTATATATTGTAACATTTTTACCATGATGAAAGATTTTAAACTATTTAAATCCTCACTGGTAAGGGCATGGTTTGATCAATAGTGAATCACTCAATCAATGCACTACTTAGTTGTTTCAAATAAAAATTGAAGATGAATTCTTTATGCATAGATCTGGAATGATTTATGTGCAGAGTTAATAGGTGAAACAAGTAAGGTACAGAATAAAATGTATAGTATATTAGCATCAGCATAAAAAATGGTAGAGGAGACTTCTATTCACTAGTATATGCATAGAATATCTCTGCATAGATAGCCAACTAACTAATACTAACCTAATGATATTGCCCCAAAAGGAAAATGGGTGGGTGGAGGACAAATGTCAGAGGGAAATTTTCTCTGCATAACTTTCTGTATCTTATAAATATTGACCATAGGAAAGTAGTAGTTCTTTTTTTATCTAAGAATAGTTCACATACAATGTGAATTGTTTTTAAATTAAATAAAAGCTAGATTAAAAAGTCATCTAGGCTTGGGCTCCACCTCTCCAAGAGTTATTTTAACCTATTTTGAAATACAATTTACTATTTTGGAATTTCCCTAGCAATAAATGGTACTTCTTGCCTATCACACATTATTTCAGGGAACCAATGAGAAAACAAGCATGAGAGCACTTTGTAGACTATAAAGTACTATGCAAAGGCAAAAAAAATTGTGTATATATAACAGTATTGACTGAGCCTAGATCCTTACTATAAAATAAATACTTAATATTCTAATAGTTTTGTTGAAACTCAGCTTAAGAATATCATACAAATTCTAACCCATTTATTTGCAAATTGTTTATTCTGGCTCCAAAAAATGATTTTTTTTTAGCCTTAAACACAAAAAAGAACTCACCTCATGTCATGTAATATTAAAAAATAGTCATGTGTAACTCAAACAATAACACATTAGTGTACTAGGAAAGGGAACACTGGGTGGCTCAGTCCAGTAAGAGTCTGCCTTCAGCTCTGGTCATGATCCCAGGGTCCTGAGATGGAGGACATTGGGATCTCTGCTGAGCAGGGAGCCTGCTTCTCCCTCTACCTTCTCCCTCTGCACCCCCTTCCTGTTCATACTCTCTCTCTCTGAAATAAATAGTTTTTTTTTTAATGTTCTAGGAAAGCTTGTGATCTCAAAAAATCCTACTGTGAGGATTTGCTTACCAGGAAGAGAACTTTTAAAGAATAAACAATTACCCCAAACATGAGAACATATGTATATAAATGCAAATTATCATATATCTAATTTACCCCAGAAAGAGATAAATGCCCCATGTACATTCTAGAATGAGAATGCCATGTATGATTCATTTTCTTGCCAACTTCTGTTGATTGATGATATCTTCTTGTATCATTCTGTTGAATGAGATTCCAAGGCAAACTCTGGATTTAATGGGAAAACATGCAGCAATAATTATGTCTGCCATGTATGTGAGAGTAAGGAACAGTTGGAAGGCCAGACACAGTCACAACTGCTCTCTACATTCGCATATGTTTCCCCTTTCTTCTTCCTTTCTGCCCTTCAGCACCATAATTTTCTACAAAAAGATTGATAGGAAAGAGGTTCAGGATAGGATTTAGGCAGACTGGTAGTAAGAAAAGAAGAAGTGTTCTCCTCCCTAGACTTCCTTATCAAGAGGAAAGGATGAAGAGATGGAAGAAAACCTTGTTTGGAGCTCAGTTAGTTTTTCGCTCTGGTTATTATCACAACTAGTTCATATCAATACTACTAGATTTCATTTATATACAATGTAATCAATGAAGGTCAAGAATGTCCAAACAGTAGCTCATTTAAATCAACATTAGAATCCACAGAAGTTGAATGATCTCCTTTTTGTGTATGTCTCCTTTTTTTTGTTTTGAGATTTTTATTTATATGAGAGAGAAAGAGAGAGAGTGCCAAAGCCTTAAAATGTATATAACTTTGATTCTCTATTTAAACTTTAAGGGTATGTGGTCTAGGTAAATAAACATGGCTACATGAAGAAGGTAATTAAGGAAATGCTTGTCGCATAAAAGTTTATAGCAGCAAAACTTTTGAAACAACCTAACCAGCTAAAAATTGGGGATTGGCTAAACAAATTATGGGATATCTCTACAAAGGAATCTATTGTCGTCATACCCATGATGTAGCAGATTATCAAATCAAAAGATGCTCCCTAATCACCAATAAGTGACAAGAGCAATTATAAATTATAAAAGGAATGCATAAAATAATCTTCTTTTTGGTGATACTAGAATATTGTTGAAAGCCTACATACCAAAATATTAACAGTGGTTATCTATGGGTGGTGGTATCACGGGGGATGTGTACTTCTTCTACTTTCTACATATATTTATTTCCAATTCATTCAATAGACAAGCATATGTTTTGTAGTAAGCTATACTTGAAACTTCAAGAGGAGTAGACTTTGTTATATTCATTTTTTATGTCCAAGATATAGCACAAAATATTGCACATAAGTGTTCCATAACTGTGTGTTGAAGAAAAATATATTTAAACATATATTTATATTTAGTTATTATAAATAAAATTCATATAGGATATAAATATAAGAAATATATATTCTCTAAAGCAAGAGTTGTGGCAGTCATAATCTCCGAGGAAAGCAATATGTCACCAACACGACCATTCACAGAAGAAACAGTCACACAGGTCAGGCCAAATAACTACAGTTAAAGGAAGAAAACCACTAAGTAATCACCAGGTGGCAGGAAATAGAACCAGCAACTTAGCTAAGGAAGCCAATGAGTATAGTGAGTTCTAGAAACTGCATCCTCCACAGAGGGCCTAAGAAATCCAGGCTCTTGGCCAACAGGACTGACTCAGGCCTCCTTCACTTCCTTCTGGAATTCAAGTGAAAATAACTCCTCTCTTCTGAGCCCTGATCAGTAAGCTTGTTTCACACAGCTAGGGTGGGTGCTTAGAACCCTCCAGTGGGCTGGAGACATTTTGTAAGATAGGGAGTGTAGTCCGGAAGAAGGCATTTTTGGATTTTAAATGAGAAACAACTCTGCCATTAGCAGCGTGTGAGTTTTGCCAAGTTGCATTTTCGTTTTACCTGTTAAGTATGAATTAGAAAAATAGCTGTTTGTCACAAGATTGAGGACAAAATGAGATAATGACTGAAAAAAAAATTAAGAAGTACCATAACTAGGTGTTAAACTATAAAATATATTACCTTTACTACCCTAGAAAGAGAGAAATGCCCCATGTACATTCTAGAATGAGAATGCCATGTATGATTCATACGGAAGATGCTGAAATATAATATGTACTTAGGTTTTGGAGACCAGATACAAGTGGACTTGAGTGGCAGCCCGGGTGGCTCAGCGGTTTAGTGCCACCTTCCGCCTGGGGTGTGATCCTGGGGACCCGGGATCGAGTCCCACGTCAGGCTCCCTGCGTGGAGCCTGCTTCTCCCTCTCCCTGTGTCTCTGTCTCTGTCTCTCATGAATAAGTAAAATCTTTAAAAAAAATGAGTGGACTTGGGTAACTAGATGAACACATGCAAATCTATTGGTTAAGTCTCTGCACGGAAGCATTCCTTGGTTTTTAGGTTATGGCAGCCACAAATAGATGTGTTAACTGGAATAGCAGGGTGTGATTTTGCTGAACTTAGATATCTAGAGACATGTCCCAACAGCGCACAGGAATACATTTGCATTCCATACTTATTTTCCTATTATCTGAGCTCTATCTTCTATTCCACACCAAACAGCAAGCCCTTCCAGACAGGTACATTTGTACAAATAAAGAGCCATTACTAATTTGTCATGTCAGAAGGGGGAAAGTGTGGCACAATAAATAAGTGTACTGAACAGTAACAACAAAAGGATGTGAAAGATTGCATAGGTTAATGATTAAAATGATAGCCAAAGGGATGGAGTAGCTGGGGAGGGGTTAGGGATTCTTAAAGGAAAGCCCATTAGAACTATAAACAGAATGATCTTTTTTATTAAATCTGCAACTTCAACTCATTCAAGGTGGCTTTAATACAAGAACATAAGAGACAACACAGTGTGTGGCAAATGAGCTGTGATGTCAAGTGGAAATGACTTCATTGTTGGCATTGGACTTACTAGCTAAGACCTTGAGCAAGTAACTTTTCTGAGCCCCAGTTTCAATATCTGTTCAAAAATATAAGAGAACAGTTGTAGGAATTACTGTTAATCTATGTGAAGTGCACAGCCGACATGTAGGTGCGCATTAAGTAGTATCCATTGACAGTGATGACCTCTCTCACCCATAAATCTCAACCAATGTACCCAAGTAGTTTTATTCAAAATAAACTCCTTCCTCTGAAAACATAATGGAATTAACTAGGGAGGGGAAATCCTCTCCTTGCGCACTGAAGGCGAGTCACTGGCAGGCAGGCAGAAATTACACAAAGGGAGTGTTTCTGATTTGAATATTGCTCAAAGTGAAAATTTTAAGCAAGATTTTCCAAAACAGCTTGGTGCTCTTTTGGCTTTTCTTAAGTGCTGTGAATTTAAAGAATTTATTCAAAGTCTGTTCCTTAGGGCGCCTCGGTGGCTCAGTCAGTTAAGTGTCTGCCTCCGGCTCAGGGACCCTGGGATGGAGCTCCACATCAGGCTCCCTGCTCCATGCGGACCCTGCTTCTCTCTCTCCTGCTACCCACCACCCCCACCCCTGCTTGTGCTCTCACTCTCTTTTTTTTTAATCTCTGTCAAATAAATAAATAAATTTTTTAAAAAAGAAAAAAGAAAGAGTATAGGTAAAGTAAATGAAACTGTAGACATATGCAGACAAATATTTTACACGGCTGTTTTTATGGAACTGTCAATCAATCTCTCTCTCCCTTCCCCTGCCCTCCACACACACTAAGGATGAGCATCATTTTAGCTAAACTCAATGTCAGCCTTGCTTCTTTGTTACCTCTACCTGTCCTTACTCAAATGATTCTCCTCAGATTCCAAACTGGTCCTCACTATTCGATTGTGTGAACCCAAGATCAGACATCTCTAAAGCTTATTGTCTACGTGGCCATGACATTATTGTTTGGCTGTCTTCATTAACATGACTTCTACTGTCTTCATCAACACAATTTTTTTATTCTAGGAAGCTCTGGAGCAGAGAGATAAAAGTTTATTGATTCTCAATGCTTTTTGAAACACTCACCTCAAAACACTCATCTTATGTCCACCAATCCAAAACTAGTTTATCATAATCATTAGCTAATTCTAATCAAGCCCTTGTATTGAAAGACCCATTTTAAACTCAAACCCAAAAACCACTTAAATAGTCCAACATTGTCCTTCCTGCTCCAAGATGCTATTAAAACTTTGTCAAGGAAGAAAGCTTACTTACCATGGTAAGCAACAAACTCAGTTTTGCCTTAGCAACAGGCTATTTTGGTAGTATTTTTAGGGAGCTAGCATTCAGCAATTGCAAGCCTTCTTGGAGCGGGTGTTCTTAGTCTGATGATTATAGTATATAGGAGGGGGGTGTATGGATATAATTTGATCTATAATAAGAAAGGTTTTTATATCTAGTGTTAATGCGGCTGCTGCCTTTTACGGTTTTCTTCTGTCATTACATTCATGCTTTACCCTAGTGAAATTCCCTTAAGCTTTCTTCTAAATGCTGTACTCTCCCCTCACTTTCCTTTGTTCTTCTGGTGTGCAATGAAAGGTCTCAGGCATTCCGCACATCTAAAAGACTACAACCATGACCCCATATTCACTAGACAACCATTCACTGAAGATTATCATAATCCTCCAGAGGACCCTTCTCCTAATTAGCAGATCTCTCCCTGGTCACACTAGCTACACAGCTCAACCTGGCCAGTCCAGAATTGTTACATCTCTACAGGTGGCTACTGAGACAGCTTCACAGCTTCTGAGGACAAAGAAGACTGTGTTTTCCATGGAAGAACAATGCTTCAAAACATCCTTTGAATGGTTACTTTCTAACCTAGGGAGTCTCAACTCATGTTATTTTATTGCAGATTCCTGTTTCCTATTTTTAAATTCCCCTCACCCTTATGCCCACCAACTCCCAACAAGTTGCTGCTTTAACAGGTGGATTTGCAACCTAATGTTTGTAGTAGTCAAGACCAACACAGAAATGCTTTTAAGCATTTTATGATCATGGAGATTCTGATGCAACCATTGTAAATTATAAAATCATCATGGATCAGCAAAGCCGTGCTGCAGTTTTCCATTTGGAAACCCAGCAATGAAGTGTTTAAAACAAAAGAACAATGTGAAGATAAAGCAGAAACAAAGATTGGTGTCGTTGGTGGGCTAGCTTTTCAGAATGGTAGAAGATATTCACTTTTTTTAAAATGAGGCAATGAGTGAAAATAATTAATAATAGCAAGTTATATAATGAATAGTTTCCTTGCCCTTTGTTTCATGCCTTTTTTAAAAAAAAACTTTTCCTTTTATCCTTTTGGTCTACTTTTTAAAAAAGTTAGTGTTTCATACATTTTGAAGTGGCATAACTAAGGCGAGGCCACAACAAAAATATAAAAAGAAATATAGAATAACAGGTAATAGTGCTTTTTCTGCTATGGACTTATAACTGTTAATTTCTATTTTGCATTATTTCTCCCGGAATAAATGAGAAACAGATTCAAAAAAAGGACCTAGAACATTGAGATTTTTAGTAATCTAACCCACTCCCCACTTAGCAGAGCAATACATTGACAACAGTGGTGAGACAGAAGCTTTTTATTATATATTCCCTAATTTTAAAAAATTAGCGCTTTTAGAACATGCATGTACTATACATGCATAAATTTTATACATGTCTTATTATACCAACATGTATGGTACACAAAATTGAAATTTTGTTAAGTGTGGAGGCTAAAAATACAGAAATAGAAGATACCAATTTTTGTGTTTAATCCAAAAGATTTTCCTACATTCCCTGAGATGAACTAGTCTGAACTATCAAATTGACCTTTCAAGGTTTTCCTTGCATCTTTAAGAAAGTTTATAATAGGGCAGCTCCGGTGGCTCAGCGGTTTTAGTCCTGGGATCGAGTCCCACGTCAGGCTCCCTGCATGGAGCCTGCTTCTCCCTCTGCCTGTGTCTCTGCCTCTCTCTCTCTCTCCGTGTCTGTCATAAATAAATAAATTTTTTTTAAAAAAAAGAAAGTTCATAATAGAGAACTTAGACCCTGGAATTTAGTATACTGTTAGAAAACAATTCAAGTTTAATATAGTAAATTAATATATGCATGTTTGAATGGCTATATTTATACTACCATGAAGTGCTTTCCCTTGCTTGGATAGCAATTTTGGAGAACAAGTGCATTTGTTTTTTGGTATCGATAAATTGGGCCCAGGGTTGAGTATATTTAGTAAAATAATAACTCAAATATATTCATTGGTGTGTATAGTAGTTCCCCTCCTTAGCCACAGGGGATATGTTCCAAGACCCCCAGCAGATGCCTGAAACCACCAGTGCTGAGTATATATACTATACATATTGTGTTTCTTTCCTATACATACTTACCAATATCAAAGTTTAATTTCTAAATTAGGCACAGTAGGAGATTAACAGCAACAATAATAAAATTAAAAACATTAGACTTCAATAAAAGTAATGTGAATGTGATTTCTCTCCCTCAAAATATCTTATTGTACTATACTCATCCTTCTTATGATGATGTGAGGTGATAAAATGCCTACATGAGACAAAGTGAGGTGAATGGCATATCATCTGCTTTTGGACTGTGGAAAGCAAAATTGTTGATCAAGGGGAGCTAGCTGGGGAGCTAGCTGGTCATAATTATTACCAGTAATAATCATAGGTAGGCTTTACATAGATATGGTAGGTTATTATCCTATCAACTAGAGTATACACTTCTTAAAGAGTGCATCTTTAAACTCTTTATTTTCCCAGTGTATTTAGCATCTTGTATATAGTAAGTGCGCATGAAAATGTTTACAGTGTTTTTAAAAATAATAATAACTGACTCAATATGGAGTCGCTTGCCCTGAGACAGCAAACCAAGACTTAGTTACAGAAATGTGACTTTTAATCACCGTCTGGGATTTCCTGATCAGTACTAGTGTGGTGGTCTGCACGACAGACCCCCCAACCCAAAGGAAGATGACCTTGCCCGAAACAATTCTTTCTTTGCTTTTACTAATAACTTTCCATATCTTGCCTTGTTTCTGCCTATAAAAGTCTTCCATTTTGTGTAGCTCCTTGGAGCTCATTTCTGTTCGTTAAATGGGATGCAGCCCAATTCATGAATCATTGATTAAAGTCGATTAGATCTTCACGTTTACTCAGTTGAACTTAGTTTTTTTAAACAACATTACTATTTCTCTTCATCGTACTTGCTCAGGCATTTGGGCAACTAACCCTCTCCTCTTTTGCAGCTGGTCTGACAGGCCTGTTACCTGAGGCTTTTGTCCCTGGCATGACCATTTCCACCCACTAACAGTTACCAAAGGAAGTCTGCCAATAAACCACAAGCTAACAAAACTAAGAAGAATAAGTCATTACTTTGCCCTTACACAAGTGATACTACTTTAACAATTTTTCTTCTCATCATACTTTTATTTCTCTCATACCTAAGTCACAGACAACTTAGCAACTATAGACTTTAACATAGGGGGTTGAAATAAGTAAAGGGAGGGAGTGTGGTGGAGATTGCTTTTAAAAATAGGGGCATTGGCCTCAGAATATTTTTTCTCCAGGAGGAAAAAAAGAATCCCCAGAAAGCTTTCCATCCAAGCAACATCCCATCTCCTTTCAGATTAGAACTGTTATCTAGTTTCTGCCTACAGATGAAGGGGGTAGGGGAGTATAAATCCCTTAAGGTAAAATATACCTTAAGGTATAACTTACCTCTAAGTTTCTTTTCAATTTTAAGGCCTGATTCAAAATTGGATTATAAAGCACAGCCCCCAGGGCCGCCTGGGCAGCTCAGTGGTTGAGCATCCGCCTTTGGCTCAGGTCGTGATCCCAGGGTCCTGAGACTCCTCATCGAGTCCCGCATCGGGCTTCCTGTGGGGAGCCTGCTTCTCCCTCTGCCTATGTCTCTGCCCCTCTGTCTGTCTCTCACGAATAAATAAAATCTTAAAAGAAAGCGCAGCCCCCAACACACCAAAGCTCTAGATTCCCTCATTCTACCTTTAATAGATAAACTAATTAACTAATTGATTAAAAAATCTCACTCTCAGTCTTCATCTCTGGGATGATCTAGTTCTGCAAGGAGAAAAAGCAGCACTGGGGTGTAAGAAGCAGACACACAGACAGAGAAGCAGGCTCCATGCAGGGAGCCCGACGCAGGACTCGATCCCGGGTCCCCAAGATCACGCCCTGGGCTGAAGGCAGGCGCCAGACCGCTGAGCCACCCGGGGATCCCTCAGGGGTGCGATTCTTGACAAGAGCCTCCGCGGCAGCCAGAGCAACGTCCAACCCAACTGGCCTCAGATCATTTCATAATTCGGGGGGGAGGGGGGGTGGGGAGCTTTGAATCTCTGTCTTGGCCCCTAGCAGACTAACAGGAAAACAGGCTTGTCGGGGAGAGAGAGTGAAAAAGTGAACCAGGCGACGTTTCGGATGCTGGGGCGTGCGGGCACGGAGTCTCGTGTTTATTCTTCGGGCCTGGGACACAGCCGGCTCCGAATCAGAACATTAAACACACGCCCCGCAGCCTGCGCCCAGGCCCGGCCTCTGGTGTGCGGCACGAGGCCCTGCGCCTCGCCAGCGGCCGGGCCCTGGTTCCGCGCCCCCGGGAGCGCCGGGCCGCCCGCGCAGGGGTTTCTCCGCTCCCGCCGCCCCCGCCAGCGCCGTCTCAGGACGAGGGCGAGAGGCGCGGCCGGGCTTCCTCGCCGGGACCCCGCGGGCCTAGACGCGGAGGGCGGAGCGGGAGGGGGAGCCGGAGCGGGAGCGGGAGCCGGAGCGGGAGCACGGGGAGGGCGGGGAAGGGCGTCCTGCTCGCTTTGCGCTTCGGGAGCCCGCGGCGGCGGCGGCGACGGGGTTCGCAGCGGTCCTCGCCTCCACTCCTCCTTGGGCCGCGCGGAGGGAGCGCGGGCGCCGGCCGGCTGCACCCACCCGGGCCGGAGGGCGGGGCGCGGGGGGGCTCCGCGGGGGGGCTCCGCGGGGGGGCCGCGAGCTGGGCGGCCGCGCGTCTCCCCGACACTAGGGCTCCGGCTGCCGTCGGGCCGCGGCGGGACGGAGCTCCCTGCGCGCCCCCGGGGGCCTCGGCGGCCCGGGCCCGCAGCTCCACGCACGCGGCGATGCGGACGCGGAGGGCCGGGCGGGGGGGGGGTGGCGAGGGCGCCGGGCTGCCGCAGCCGCCCGGAGCCGCGGTCCACGGCTGAAGCGCCGACCGCCGGCGCCGCGCTGCCCGCCTGGACGCGGCTCTGCTGGTGCAGGACGCGCGGGACGCCCCGGCCGTGCTCGCGTCTGGGCTCGGCGCCTCGCTCGCAGCGCGGACCTCCGGAGGCTGGGGTCCTCCTCGGCCCGCCGCCGCCTGCGCACTCGCTCACCCGCGTCGCCCCGGAGGAGGGCTGCCTGCCGGCCGCGCGGCCCCAGCGCCTCGGTCTCCCCGTGGCCCGCGTGGCGCCGCAGACCCTGGCCTGCGCGGCGGGGCGGGGCCGCGGCGCTGGGGCTGCGGGACGTGCCGGCGCCCCCCGCGGCCGAGGGCTCCTGCCGCGCTTCCTGCGCCCGCGGTCCCGGGGCCGCCGAGCACGAGCACGAGCACGAGCACGGCCCCGGCCTTGGCCGCGCGCCCGCCGCTCCCCGCGCAGGTGGCGGCGACGACCGCCGAGGCCCCAGGGGCGTCGGGGAGCCCCCGCTCGGGCTGCCGGACCCGCTCCGCGTCCTCCTCCTCCTCTTCCTCGGAACGCGCGGCTTCCTGCGGGAGAGCCTCGGCACTTCTCCTTTAATTCGCTGGGGCAGGCGCACGGGCCGACCGGCGGCCACACGTCGCTCTGGTCCTTCTTTGTGTGCGGCAGCTGCGGCCTCGCGGTGGAGAAACTCGACTTCCACGTGCGCCGGAGCCGCGGCTGGAGCGCCTGGAGGCGGGGGCGCATCCACGGGCCCTTGCTCCACGCGTGGGAGCTGTGCTGGGGCCTGGGCCTCCGCACGTGCGGCGCTGGCTCCTGGGACTATTCTCACTACCCGCTCAATTGCTTGGGCCTCATCACCCTGATGTAGTTACCTGGTTGGATATTCCTTACCGTGTACCAGGACCGACTTTTCAACGTGGTGTGGCGGGTTCAGTACACACCGACTATCTAAAAAAAAAAAAAGTCATTCGAGTCCCGCGAACCAACTCGATTTATTTTTACACGTTTAAAACGGAGTGGTTTTTTTAGCCTTTTAATTTTTATACGTTTTCCTAAGCTCTTCTAATATGTTTTATTCGACTTTTCGGTGTTTCTGACACTTTGGAACCTATGCATAATACAACATTCTGAAATTTTACTCGAAACATGACTCAAAGTACTTGTCAATATTTAAAATCCCTTACAAGCCCAAACAGCAAAGCCATGATACCTTAACATCAGAAGCTGTAGTATATTCACTTATTTGGGCATGGGTGGGTGATAACTACTAGTCTTTTTTTTTTTTTTTTTTTAAGAATGAAGTTATTCAAATCAGAAATTAGTGATCTACAAGATTTGGTGAAATTTTCTAATTCAGTGATTTTTTTTTTTACTTTCTTTTTAATCCAATTTCATTTTAATTCCCTGCCCTAATTCCCTGCTGAAACTCAGTGTCTTTTACTCCTAGAATGACAGTTAATAACTCTTAAAGTGCCTCCCTCTAGCACGCAAGTGGAAAGAAACTGACAAATGTGAAAACACATCCTATGGATCGATTTTTAAATAAATCTTTTCTAGCAACTCAGACAGGTGACACTGTGTTAAGATTTTTGATCTTCATCCTGGAGATGATTGTTTTTCAAATGTGGATTAGCCTTAAACGCCAAGTGTGTTAACATTGATCACATGCTGTGTTATCTATAGCTGTAAACTTTTGTTGTAAAATGTTTACCTTATATGCCCAAAGGCCAAGCAAAATTTTATCACCCACAATAGTATTCTAACCCTAAGGACTCTTTCTACACGGAGCTTCAAGAACAGAAACAGTTCCTTGGAATAAAATGAACCTGAATGTTCATTATACTCGCATTAGACCTAATTGCTTACGGTGAATACAGATAGGCGTTTTCAGAGTATTTCTGCCATGGCTCACTTGTAATCGTCTTTCTTTTTCCTTCTGGACCCACAGAGTTCTTGGGCCAAACCTGATGTGCTAATGTGCAGTATAAATCAATGATAGCTTTTTGGTGACTCATTATTGTCTGGAAGCTCCAAAGTCAAATGAGATGATAAAAACCACTTTAAGAAATCATGTCTACTTTAAGGTTGTTTGCTGTTTTATTATATTTAGAAAAGATGTAGAATTGAGTATAGCTCAGCCAAGGATGACTAACCCTTTCTCAGTTTTCGTTATGAAAATTATGAGGAAAACTTACAGTTTGCACAAATGAATAGTTTCTGCTTCAAATTATTAGCTTGTCTATGCTATGAAAGGGGACTACTTTCTGGTTTCAAAAAATATTTGCTATGGCAGTAAAAACGAATATGTATTTAGATGATTGTTGGGAATAATTTTGAGAATGTTATTTTAATCCACTATCTGAGGTTGTGAGCTAAATTATAAATAATGCAATGTAATCAACCCCACCTGTGGAATGGATCATGTCAAACTGATTATTTTAGCTAGTCAAAGCTGAGTAGCAAACCAAATGTTTGCAGAAAGTTAGTGTCACTTTATGAAACTTGGTCATAGGTAAAGGATTTCTGAAAACACTGGCCAGAGAAAAGTATAAGTATAGACACTAAAGTTAGTCATATGCTAAGCAAATATTTGTAATATGAATGTGACCCATTGCACAGGAATCTGAGTTAAGTGTGGCACCACACCACACATTCCTGTGAATGCTTAACCAAATCCTTAACTTCTAGGATACTTGCTAAATGTACATGTTTGCACTTACATCCTTCATATACTGCTCCTCATCCCTGCTTACCTGCTTACCAGCGTTCCTAGGTTCAGAAATCTGTCAGGAAGTAGGAAAGCCTGCTACTTTTTGTTTGTTTTGCTTTTAATGTTAATCCTATTTTAAAGAAAAGACCAAGTTTTCCATCCATTCAGTTCATTCAAGAAATAATTACTGTGCACCCATTATTTGCAAGGCGTTTGGCTAAATTCTGCAGATACAGCAATGACCCAACACAAACAAAATCTGTCCTTATGAAGCTCAGGTATTAGTGTTTTGGTTTATAGGAAGTTATACTTAACTCGGAAAGCTACTGTTTTAGTACTAGGCAATGAGAGGCGGTTGCTAGGAGGGTCCTCATCAGGTTGGATATTCATCAGAATAAACATCAATCCATCATCTCTAAAACAAAAGTCCATTAACAGCCCCTCTTCTAGTTCTACAAAGACTTCATCCGTATGTATTCCGGAAGTGATTATCCTATGAACTCAGCACTTTGCTATAAGACTTCTTGTTATGTGTTTACTCAATTTCTTAATTGACATTTTGCTATAACTGAAACTTGAAAGAAAAAACATGGCAAGAATCATCAGATCAATCAATTTTGTTAACTCATTAGCAGTTCAGACATAGAAGTGACAAGCCAATATAATAGTTAATATTTAAGGAACACCACCTGCCAAAAATGAGCCTCTATTACCTACATAAAATCTGAAGTGAATATATGTATATATTCACGTATATGTTTTTTTTATACATCTGCTCTTTCTTTCAGAGAGCAAGCCCTTTAAATTTTTTTTTCTTTAATTTTTTATTTATTTATGATAGTCACAGAGAGAGAGAGAGAGGCAGAGACACAGGCAGAGGGAGAAGCAGGCTCCATGCACCGGAAGCCCGATGTGGGACTCGATCCCAGGTCTCCAGGATCGCGCCCTGGGCCAAAGGCAGGCGCCAAACCGCTGCGCCACCCAGGGATCCCCTCCACGTATATGTTTTAAATGAGTATCATTTATACATCTTAAGTAGATACATATAATCTTAATATATATCCATATACAAAGTAATGCATATAAAATATGATCTATATCTCTTAATTGTAGATATATATACATATGTATACAGATACATAAAGATACAAACCCACAGATTTTACTTAAACCTCTAGCAACCCTCCTTTTACAATCAAGACAATGAAACTGAAGCCGGAAGAGGTTAAGTAACTGCTCAAGTCATACAGCTATTGAATATTTAGACCTGAATCCAAGTACTCTGTACTCCAGGGTCTGTTTTTAACAGCAACACTGTCATGCTTCTGTCTACTGACCGCAATGATTTTGGATCTTCTACGGATTTCACCTTGCAGTTTGTATTGCTCTTCCCTTTCACTATCACAAATGCAAGTGTTAGATGTCTAAAAACCAGGCACTAGTAACAAAAACACTCAATTCCATGGGAAATAACAAGGATTTATTAATACCAGGATACATAACTGAAAATCAGCCTAGTACTAATTCCTCAGGTAATAGTCTTATATTTAAGCAGAGCTCTGAAGTGGAGTTCTTCATTTGAAGTCAGGCAATCTTGATCGAAGAATAATACACCAAGAGGCATGATACCTTATATCACAAGCTAGGAAAAATACATAATTATTGCTACATATTTAACATAGCATTTGGAAGGATCATCATTGTGAGAGCTAAACGCCCCAAAAGTTAAAATTAAATTTTTTGCACCAACATTTATTCTGAGTTGTATTAAATACCTTAAAGTCTAAGGAGTCCTGAACAGAAAACATGGAAGAAAAGTAACAGGTATGATTTTTGCTGCATGTTTAACTTCAACAACACTGAAATTTTCTTCTAAAGGTGCTTTAAGTTTTAAATCAATTCTATCTGGGCACTGTATCTACAGAGAAATATGATCTTTTAAGTTTCTCATGTTAACAATACATTTTTAGATTCTGCAAAGACTCCAAAAGGTTGATAATCTATATCAATATTTCAGATATTTTGGTGTACTTAACTTTGAATATTTTATCAATATTTGACATTTCATGTTTCGACTCAGTAAAACACAACTTAGAAAAGTATGACCTGTCCTTTGTTATTTAAGAAATGTTTCTAATTGGTTAATCCTATCCTTTTGAAAAACTAATTTTCCCATACTGTTTTGAAATAGACTCCGTTGACGTAATGGACCTGGTTCTATTTAAGAGGGCTGGTGAAGAATTTTGGTAGACTGTTTTGGTTCTTTTTCCACTTCCATAATACATTTAAAAATCAATATACTTGGAAAGGAAGTTATAGTCATGCTACAGACTTGGAGTGATAAATAAATCATTGTATTGTAATGTCTGAAAGCATTTTAATAAAATCAATTTTTGTTTATATTAAAAGGCATTAAAAACACTTTACATTTTAAATTAATTTTAAATATACTATCTCCAATATGTTTTCCAACATTGTTTAGTGGAACTAAGCTCCTTTACTGAGGGGAAATAAAAGAAACACTCTTTCCCTCCCTCCATCAAACACATGCTTCAGTTTATGCTGAAGAGAAAGATGGCTGTAAAAGATGATGCTGTTGTGTTGCCAGGGTTTTTTTTTTTCTTTCTATTCTTAGACTTGGTACCAGAGGAACCAACAAAAACAGCAATTGTTTGTGTGGACTTCTATTCACTAGAATTGGCCTCATTCTGATTTTTAACATTGAGGTATGAAGCCATCACAGAGGCAGTGGCTTCTAGACACTAGCAACCCAATTGTAAATTAAACTGGGATGAGTGTAGCGAATTTTTCCCTAGAGACTTTTTCTCTTTTTTTTTTTTTAATTTTTATTTATTTATGATAGTCACACAGGGAGAGAGAGAGAGGCAGAGAGACAGGCAGAGGGAGAAGCAGGCTCCATGCGCCGGGAGCCCGACGTGGGATCCGATCCCGGGTCTCCAGGATCGCGCCCTGGGCCAAAGGCAGGCGCCAAACCGCTGCGCCACCCAGGGATTCCCCGAGACTTTTTCTCTTAATATAAAGAGAACATAAATTTAGAAACTTTTCCCCTTAATTTTTAAATTCTCTTTGCAGAAATGGTCTATTTTTAGGTAGCCCTGAGAGGGAAAGAGAAAGAAAGAAAGGGTGGGAATGAGGGACTGGTCTTTGAAATACAAAAAGACTTGATTTTCATCTTTTATTGATTCCACTAGAATCCAAACATCACATGGACCAACTTTCCCATTTGGAAAAAATGAATTTTTACCATGATTAAGGAGAGTCAATGTTTGAAAGAAAGCTGGTTAAACTGGTTAACATCCAGTTCCATCCCAGGCAGGAATTACTGACATGACATCTCTGACAGATGGTTTCTCAACTCAGCTTGGACTATTCAAGGAAGTATTAATTATGTTTTTCATGCAAAGACTGAATGAAGGGAAAACTGTCAACAGTTGAGCTGATAAAACCCACTCTCTATCAGTGAAGGAAAAGGCTTTTCAAGGCTTTCAGGAGCTAACATATCTTGTGTATTGCACATTGCTAATGTATTGCTTAATACATTGCTTGTGTATTGCAATGAAATGTTTTATAAGACACTCTTTTCTTGTCATTAAAAAAATCGGTGTTTCATTCTTTTATCATGATACGTATGGTCTTCCATCTTTCCAAACTATGCCTTTATTCACTGAGTCTAAGCAGCAAGGCTTTGAGAACTTTGAGAGTAATTGACATTATTTCAGAGAAAGAGGAAAAAAGAAACATTGGCTGTAAATAGAGAGAGTTGAAGGCTAAATGGTAGGGACCCTGCTTGGGTTGCTGGAGTCTCAATGTGGCTGGACCCAGGAAAAGCCTTTGGTTGCTTCTCAGGGCTACCTACAGAATGTCAACTGGGGGACTTTCCTGATAGTTTCCTCTGGCAGACCTAAACAGCTGCATTAAGAAAGGAATTGAGAGGCCACAGGTGTCACAGAAGCAAGTAGCTAGCCAGGAAGGATGAAAGATGTCAATCGGAAAAAGAGAATTATATATTAAAGGGAAAGCTAGCTCCACTTTTGATGGGATTCCAACAGACATTTAGGTTATATCTGAGATGCTTTATTAATGTATTATTAAGATCCATGATGAAAATAAGACTTGTTTCACAGGATCTCAGATTCAGAACTTTAAATATTTGAAAGGTAGTTGTTACTGGAGAAAAAATGGTATTGAGAAGAATATACAGAAAGTTTACATCATCTCATTTTGATTACCCACTAACTTTTAGATACTAAAGCAAAATTAAATATGCTCTTGTACTTTTCTGAAGGAGAACTATTTTAGTTTGAACCTTTTATTAGAAACAATGAATGGACAGGAAGACAAATAAGAAAATTCCCTGGAGTACATCAGAGCAAGTACTCAGATCCTAAGTACTCAAAAGCAAATATTTAACAAAATTTATCATTGTTCTTACTTGTAATGAGGATATTTTCAACAAACAAAACAGAAACAAAAGAATAATAAAGGCATTAACAGGAGATATAATGAAAAAGATAGTATTCAGTAGCTTTAGAGAGCCCATGGATTATCTTTCTATGTAAAATAATTCAGATTATGAATGTTTTTCTAAGTCTTTATCTCATGTAAGATTTGAATTAAAAGAAAATGTTGAGTTCATGAAATACTGTACACCCTTAGTTTGGTGAGGTATCAAAATGTGTACTTTATTATGTTAATATTTATTCAGCAAATTTTCTGAGGGTTTTTTTTTGCATGTGTAATGATGTGATTGGACATACTATAAAAGTTTTAATAATGTGCTTTTGAAGTGTCTACAAATGTACAAGTAATCAGTCCACAATTTACTAAAATCTAAAATTATGGTATTTCAGGGGCACCTGGCTGGCTTAGTTGGTAGAGCATGTGACTCTTGATCTGGGGTTGTAAGTTCAAGCCCCACATTGGGTGTAGAGATTACTTAAAAAAAATTAAAATCTTAGGGAAATAAAAATAAATAAAACCATGGAGCTTCAGAATTTAAGGACAGAACTAAAGGTCATCTAATTTAACTTCCAGACAGTAGATTAATTCTTTCTAGATCATCTTTTACAGGTGTCGTCCACTCTCTTCTTGATCACATCCAATGAGACTATGATACTTACTCAGCTCTCGCAGGCCAAGCCATTTCTTTGTTCTATTGTTTTAGTTGCTAGAAAGTTCTTAACAGTAAGGGATATCTGTAATTTTCACACATTTTCCAAGTTTTCACTCATCAAAAGAGGACCAAAGGTTTGAAGAAAGTTTCCAAGTGTGTCTTAATTGTTTTACTCCAGGTGAAATATCCAAGATCTTTCAGCAATAGATAATAAAGTGTACAATTAGAAAATTATTATCTACTTCAATCAGGGCACTTTTTTCTGCAAATGGGAGCAACATTAAGCACTATTAGCTTTTTTAGCAGCTCTGACCACTGGATTGTTTCTTGTCATTTTTTTAAGGAGATTTATTTATTTGAGAGAGGGAGCAAGCTTGGGGGTAGGGGAGAGGCAGAGGGAGAGGAAGAGAGAGTCCTCAGCAGACTGCACTGAGCATGGATCCAGGCTTGTGATCTCAAGATTCTGAGATCACCACCTGAACTGAAACCAAGAGTCTGACTGATGTTCAACTGACTGTGCAACCCAGGTTCCCCCCACTTCAATTGTTTCAATTGAATTTTTATTTCTCCAAATACTCCAAGTCTCTTGTAAACTGCTGTTAAGCCCGTGATCACTTTGTGTATATGCACATTCATATAAAAATAATTGGCATGGATCTGTGCTATTCCCATACTCCATGAATTGGCTTGAAGGTGAATGATAGAGAAATGAAGGCAAATTGAGTGAAGAACAGAGAATCTACCATTGAATTCACTCTTCATTTCCTTTGTTCCTCTGATTTTTCTACTCTCATTTTGAGAATGAGCATTTGTCATTCTTTATGTTTTCTCCACAGTTAGGAAATAACCTAGCACAGAGCAGGTACTCAAATTTTGTTGTTGATAATGAACTTATCTGAGCTTTCATGTCAGACAATTCAATAGTGGAAGCAGGAATTAGGAATGTGCCACATGGCCACATGGCCACACAGGACATTAATTTATGGAACATACACGAGACTCACCACGTGCCTAGAATAAAGGTGGAATTTGCCTAATCTCTCCTCTCCTTCCCTCATCTGTTCAGCAACTTCTTTTGTCAGGTGCAGAACTCTATAAGAGATTTTATCTACATTATAGATTAAAATTTGTAAGCTATTTATAGAACCTAAGTACGCTTTGAAATGTTATTTTGGAAATATGAATTTTAAAAAACTGACATGCACATGAACTAGTTGGTGGTATAAGTATTACTACATGACACTTCCCTAAAGACTGTCTTGCTCAGTTTGCAGCTTACTGATGTTTGTCTTGATTTTTGTTGGTGTTTTTGCTGATGACCTTCTGGATTTTGGCAATTTTTGAATAAAAAAGAAAACAAAATTCAAAATTAGTTATATTTAGAAAATTGCTGCTAGTGACAGGTGGTAAACATTTATGTTTATTATCTATGTATCTGATCACTTCTTGGTATATTTCCAACTCCAAATATTATTGACAGATTGTATTAGTCAGGATTCTTCAGAGAAACAGAACCAATAGGAGATATATATGTATAGGTAGACAGATATTGTGATAGATAGATACAGAGATAGATAGAGATATACAAAGAGAGAGGCTTATTATAAGGAATTGGCTCACACAATTATGGAAGCTGACAAGTCCTGAGACCTGTGGGGTGAGTCTACAAGCTGACAAGTCCTGAGACCTGTGGGGTGAGTCTACAAGCTGGAGACCCAGGAGGGCCAATGGTGCAAGTTCTAGTCTGAGCCCAAAGACCTAAGAACCATGAGAAACAATAGTGCACCTTCAATTCAAGACTGGCAGTCTCAAGACAGGAAGAGCTGATGCTTCAATTAAAGTCTGAAGGCAAGAAAATACCAATGTCCCAGCTAGAAGGCAATAAGGCAGAAAGAATTTCCTTTCATTCAGAGATGGTCAGTCTTTTTGTTCTATTCAGGACTTCAGCGATTGGATAAGGCCCACCCACATTAGGAAGGACAATCTGTTTTACCTCATCTATTGATTTAAATATTAAACTCGGGGCACTTGGGTGGCTCAGTCGCTGAGCATCTGCTCAGATCATGATCCTGGGATCATGGAATTGAGTTCTGCATCAGGCTCCCTGCAGGGGGAGCTTCTCCCTCTGCCTATGTCTTTGTCTCTCTGTGAGTCTCTCATGAATAAAATAAAATCTTTAAATATATATGTTTATATACTAAATATACTATATAAATATATATATATTAAAGTCAGCCAGAAATATCTTCACTGAAATATTCAGAATATTTGATGAAATATTCAGGCATCCTTGGCTCTGTCCAGTTAAGACATAAAATTTGCCATCATACAGAGCAAAGCATTTGAACCAAAGGATTAAAAATGAGCATAAGGGGGAGGGGCAAGATGGCGGAAGAGCAGGGTCCCCAAATCACCTGTCCCCACCAAATTACCTAGATAACCTTCAAAGCATCCTGAAAATCTACGAATTCGGCCTGAGATGTAAAGAGAGACCAGCTGGAATGCTACAGTGAGAAGAGTCCGCGCTTCTATCAAGGTAGGAAGACGGGGAAAAAGAAAGAAAGGAACAAAAGGCCTCCGAGGGGAGGGGCCCCGCGAGGAGCTGGGCTGAGGCCGGGGCGAGTGTCCCCAGGACAGGAGAGCCCCGTCCCGGAGGAGCAGGAGCTGCACCAACCTTCCCGGGCGGGCGGAAAGGGGCTCGCAGGGAGTTAGAGCAGGACCCAGGAGAGCGGGGATGCCCTCAGGCTCCCTGGGACACTAACAGACACCTGCGAGCGCAGGAGAGTGCTCCGAGCTCCCTAAGGGCTGCAGCGCGCACGGCGGGACCGGACCGGAGCAGCTCAGAGGGACTCGGGAGCGGCTCCAGGGAGGGGGCTGCAGGGCGGGAGCGCAAATCCAACAGCGCAGGCCCCGGAGCACAGGGCGCCGGGACACAGCCCAGGATCCGGCCTCCCCCTGGGACAGGCAGAGGCCGGGAGGGCCCAGGACAGCGAGGACGCTCCTGCCCCGAGCTGAGCAGATCAGCGGCCCCGCCCCGGAGCCTCCAGGCCCTGCAGACGGAGAACCGAGAGCCCCGAGCCCCGTAGTTCCTGCGGAGGCTAAATCCAGGCTTCCAGAGTTGCCATAGCAACTGCTGCTGTTCCTCCTGGGGCCCCACGGGTAAACAACCCCCGCTGAGCCCGGCAGCAGGCAGGGGCAGAGCAGCTCCCCCAAGTGCTAACACCTGAGAATCAGCACAGCAGGCCCCTCCCCCAGAAGACCAGCTAGAAGGACCAGTGATACTCCCCCGTGTTCCAATACAACTTGTTTTTGGCCACTCTGCACTGAGCAAAATGACTAGAAGGAAAACCTCACCTCAAAAGAAAGAATCAGAAACAGTCCTCTCTCCCACAGAGTTACAAAATCTGGATTACACTTCAATGTCAGAAAGCCAATTCAGAAGCACTATTCTACAGCTACTGGTGGCTCTAGAAAAAAGCATTAAGGACTCACGAGACTTCATGACTGCAGAATTTAGATCCAATCAGGCAGAAATTAAAAATCAATTGAATGAGATGCAATCCAAACTAGAAGTCCTAACGACGAGGGTTAACGAGGTGCAAGAACGAGTGAGTGACATAGAAGACAAGTTAATGGCAAAGAGGGAAACTGAGGAAAAAAGAGACAATCAATTAAGGGACCATGAAGACAGATTAAGGGAAATAAATGACAGTCTAAGGAAGAAAAACCTACGTTTAATTGGGGTTCCCGAGGGCGCCGAAAGGGACAGAGGGCCAGAATATGTATTTGAACAAATCCTAGCTGAAAACTTTCCCAATCTGGGAAGGGAAACAGGCATTCAGATCCAGGAAATAGAGAGATCCCCCCCTAAAATCAATAAAAACCGTTCAACACCTCGACATTTAATAGTGAAGCTTGCAAATTCCAAAGATAAAGAGAAGATCCTTAAAGCAGCAAGAGACAAGAAGTCCCTGACTTTCATGGGGAGGAATATTAGGGTAACAGCAGACCTCTCCACAGAGACCTGGCAGGCCAGAAAGGGCTGGCAGGATATATTCAGGGTCCTAAATGAGAAGAACATGCAACCAAGAATACTTTATCCAGCAAGGCTCTCATTCAAAGTGGAAGGAGAGATAAAGAGCTTCCAAGACAGGCAGGAACTGAAAGAATATGTGACCTCCAAACCAGCTCTGCAAGAAATTTTAAGGGGGACTCTTAAAACTCCCCTTTAAGAAGAAGTTCAGTGGAACAATCCACAAAAACAAGGACTAAATAGATATCATGATGACACTAAACTCATATCTGTCAATAGTAACTCTGAACGTGAATGGGCTTAATGACCCCATCAAAAGGCGCAGGGTTTCAGACTGGATAAAAAAGCAGGACCCATCTATTTGCTGTCTACAAGAGACTCATTTTAGACAGAAGGACACCTACAACCTGAAAATAAAAGGTTGGAGAACCATTTACCATTCAAATGGTTCTCAAAATATACCCTAAAAACTATAGAACACTTCTGAAAGAAATTGAGGAAGACACAAAGAGATGGAAAAATATTCCATGCTCATGGATTGGCAGAATTAATATTGTGAAAATGTCAATGTTACCCAGGGCAATTTACACGTATAATGCAATCCCTATCAAAATACCATGGACTTTCTTCAGAGACTTAGAACAAATTATTTTAAGATTTGTGTGGAATCAGAAAAGACCCCAAACAGCCAGGGGAATTTTAAAAAAAGAAAACCATATCTGGGGGCATCACAATGCCAGATTTCAGGTTGTACTACAAAGCTGTGTTCATCAAGACAGTGTGGTACTGGCACAAAAACAGACATATAGATCAATGGAACAGAACAGAGAACCCAGAAGTGGACCCTGAACTTTATGCTCAACTAATATACGATAAAGGAGGAAAGACGATCCACTGGAAGAAAGACAGTCTCTTCAATAAATGGTGCTGGGAAAATTGGACATCCACATGCAGAAGAATGAAACTGGACCACTCTCTTGCACCATACACAAAGATAAACTCAAAATAGATGAAAGATCTAAATGTGAGACAAGATTCCATCAAAATCCCAGAGGAGAACTCAGGCAACACCCTTTTTGAACTTGGCCACAGTAACCGGAGAAGGACAAACAGTGTATGTTCTCATTCATTTGGGGAATATGAATAATAGTGAAAGGGAATATAAGGGAAGGGAGAAGAAATGTGTGAGAAATATCAGAAAGGGAGACAGAACATAAAGACTTCTAACTCTGGGAAATGAACTAGGGGTGGTGGAGGGGGAGGAGGGCGGGGGCTGGGGGTGAATGGGTGACGGGCACTGAGGGGTACACTTGACGGGATGAGCACTGGGTGTTATTCTGTATGTTGGTAAATTGAACACCAATAAAAATTAATTTATTAAAAAAAACAAAAGGAAAGTGCAGTTAGAATTCTCATATAATAAACTTGGATATTTTATTAAAAAAAATAAAAAAAAATAAAAATGAGCATAAGGAAAATTGAGGAGGGTTTATTCACTCACCTGTTCAACAAATACTTAAATGTGTACTGTGTGTTAAAAGTCAAAGGAGACATAGATAATTCTTCTCATGGAGCAAAGATACAGATTTTAAAACAAAATTTTATGTCAGAGAAAGATGCTATTGGAGGAGAAATAACAGACTGCCACCTAGACTGAAGAACATGGTGGCAAAATTCTACAAAGAGGGTCCAGGATACTAAAGGTTCTGGCAAGAGTGAGTATCAGACACTGAGTAACTCAAAGCCCATGGAGTGTAGATTAAGAGAGAGTAGTATAGAAGGGTGAGTGAGAGCTGAGCTAGAAAGGTAGACAAAAGGCAGGTCCTGAAGCCTTCCTGGCACATTAGAGTAGGAGAACCATTTCCTAAGGGTGTTGACAAGTTACTTAGAGAGTTCAAACAGACAAAGGACTGATCCTCTTTGCATTTTTGAAAGGAAACTGAGAGAGGACAAGATGAGAAATAGAAAAAGCCAGCTATGGGGCTATTATACAAAAAAGTGAGAGGGGCACCTGGGTGGCTCAGTGGTTGAGCATCTGCCTTTGGCTCAGGTTGTGATCCCGGAGTCCCTGGATCAAGTCCCACATCGGGTTCGCTGCAGGGAACCTGTTTCACCCTCTGCCTGTGTCTCTGCCTCTCTCTGTATGTCTCTCATGAATGAATGAATGAATGAATGAATGAATGAATAAACAAACAAATAAATCTTTTAAAAAAGTGAGAGATGGATGCTGGGCTGGGCCAGGATTGATGGTGGAGATGGACTAGCATAATACATCTGAGAGACACGTAAGAGACCCAGCAGACGGTGTGTGGGGATTAGATGGTTGTGCAAGGAGAAGGAGAGAAGCAGATGCAGTTGGCTGAGAAGTGACTCTAGACTCAGAGCCTTGAGGACCTCCCAAAGCAAGTGATAAGAGGAAGTCTGCAAGAGATGCAGGGATAAATGGTCAGATAAGCAGGTGGTCCAGAGAATGTGGTTTGGCAGACAACAGAAGAGAAGAGAAGGAGGATGTGTTCAGTATCATTAAATTCAACTTGAAATGAAAGCAAATTAAGAACAGAATCAATGACCATTGTATTCCAAGATATTCAGGAAGAGGAAGCATAGGAAAGGATCTGAGATGTGAAACTGAAATATACTGAGGGTTGCAACTTGGGAAAATGATGATGATGGCATATGTGACTTGTCTGAAAAGTGGCTGTGGGGGCACCTGGGTGGCTCTGTCCACTAAGCCTCTGGATCCTGGTTTCGGCTCAAGTCATGATCTCCTGGGAGGGGAGGGTGGGGAGATTGAGCCCCATGTGGAGCATCACATAGGACTCTCTGCTGAGTGGAAGTCTGTCCCACTCCCCTGTCCTCTGCCCCTTCTTCCCTCCCCCACCCCATCCACATGTCTTTCTCTCTCTCTCAAATAAATAAATCTTTAAAAAATGTAAAAGCAGAGGGGAAGGACTGGCCTGTAGGCAAAGAGAGGTAAAGGGTCAGGGAGAATTTTTTATCTTCTAAATTGGGAGATTTGTTCATATATAAATGTTGCTGGGAAGGAGCCAGTATAGAGGTTGAAGGTACAAAAGGAAGGAGATATTAGATCTCTAAAGTATGTTTAAGAATAATTGATAACTATGAGTGATGAGAGCTCACTATTTGTTTTCTAAGCATGACATGTATCAGTTTAATTCCCACAGCAACCTCCTCATAGGTACTACAATTATCTCCATTTTTACACATGCTGTTATTGGCACATGGGGTAGTTAACCACCTTGCCTAAGGCCATGAGAGGTAGAGCCAGGACTTGGGCCCAGGCAGTCTGGATCCCAAGCTGCATTCTCTGAACACCTACATAGTCAAATGGAGGAAAAAGGTAAAGGGGCAGATAGAAAGGGAAGAAGAACCTGGGATTGGCTCTACACTGAATGTCCATGCTGCCCATATACAATCTAATAAACAAGCCAGAGAATGCATCTGAAACCAGTTCTACTAAAAGAGAATTCAGATGCTTATCTGTTGACTAACTTTTGTATTTTGGATTCAATTATAGATTTGTTTATTCAGTAAAGACTTTTTGAGCACCTACTATGTAATAGGCACTGAAAATGCTCTGGGATTAAAAAATGAGCAAATCTAGGAATGCCTGGGTGACTCAGTCAGTTAAACATCTCCCTCTGGTTCAGACACCATCTCTGGGTCCTGGGATCGAGGCCTGAGTCCTTTGTGTCTCCCTCTCCCTCTGAACCTCCCCCCTTTCTTTGCTCTTCCTTGCTCTCTCTCAAATGAATGGATAGAAAAAATCTTTTAAAAATATGAGCAAGTCTAACATGGACCCTCCCCTTGATACCCTAACTTATTGTATTACTCAACTCAGGCTGCAGACTGGTGCTGTGAGCAGCAGAAACTTATTTTCTCTGTTCTGGAGGCTGGAAGTCCAGGATCAAGGTCCAGCGGGATGGGTTTCACATGAGAGTGCTCTTCCCGGCTTGCTGATGATTGTCTTCTCACTTGTCCTCATATGACAGAGAGAGAGCAAGGTCTCTGGTGTCTCTTCCTATAAGGACTAATCCTATCAAGATCAGAGTCTTACCCTTATGATCACATTTAAACATTACTTCCATAAAGGCCCTGTCTCCAGATATAGTGACATTGGGGGTTAGGGCTTCAACATATTCATTAGGGTGGGGAGGAGGGGAGATAAAATTCGGTCCATAGTATATATTCTTTCTTAATTCCCCCAATGACCCTGTATGGTGGTGGTTATTATTTTTTTATTATCATTATTAATTTACAGTTCACAGATGAGGTGATTGAAACCTATCTGCCACACAGCTAGTAAGGGACAGGAATGAGACTCCATTTCAGCATTCTTTTTAGGCAACACATCAGTCTCTTAGAAAGTCCAGGGTGGTATTATTAGTCAAGAGGGAAAGATTCTAAAAAAGAAGGAGCATCCTGTTAGTCTTAACCCTCTATAGTTATATAAACCAATCATCATTGGTTTTTATGCTCTCTAGAGATAAGTTCTATTTTGTCCGTGCCTAATTTTAACCTTTCTTAGTATTTATACACAGATTTCTAAGTGAACCCCTCCCCATTTTTATTTTATTTTTTTCTCCAGAGTCTATTTGTTACCCAGAAAATTAACTCTCTGGAAACATCTGACCACAGACACTATGTCTCCAGGACTTTCCGCAAGCTAACACAGAGGTTTTGAAGGGCAACTACACTCAGAGCCAATTCACTTCATTTCATACAATATATCTTGAGATTAGTGTTTAATATAGTTGCCCAGTGGTATTCAAGAGTACAAAATCAATTTTTGATGTATTATAACTTTTACTGGGTAATCACATTTCCATTAAGTTTATAGGGTATTTATTTCCATTTCAGAAACATGAATTCCTAATATTATTTCTATATGATCTATAAATAACTGTAGATATGCTTGCCAGTGTGTTGCTTTGCTTTTGATGGCATAAAATGGAAAAACATAAATAACAAAGTATTTAATTTTATTAGCCAAAGGAAAGAATATCTTTTTTAAATCCAGAAAATTGTATATTACTTTGGAAGCTGTATGCAAATCAGACAATTTAGACGCAATATCAGAAGGAAAGGTGGTCTCCTAGGAAACTCTTGGCAGTTTAAATGTTTGGTAGGTTCCTTCTTCAATTAAAGCAGAGTACAGTAAAGGGACATATCCCTTGAGTCACCCCATATATTAGAAGTTATCAGCCTTCCCAAAACACTAGAGGTAGTCTGAGTGAAAACTTTTTGTTGGAGCAACTGGGTGAAATCCTGGAGCATAAATAAATCCCAGATTTTAAACTTCACCACACAAATCACATTTGGGGGAATAATATGTTTAATTTCATGGTAAGAAATTCTGTTGAGGGTCAACTTGCTGCCCCCAAATAGTTTAAGTAGGTCAATGGAAACTTCTCAAAAATGGTAAAGGTCAGTGAATGGCCTTTCTACAAAAATACTTTCTTTTCCAATACTAGACTTTCTTGAATAGGCTCATTCACTAAATCAGATAAATGTTGATAAATAATTTGATAGTCAACTTTACACCAGGATGAACCAATAGAACACTTGTTTTGTTTTGTGCTTTGGCCTTTTATAAAACACAGTTGGGAAAAGGTTGCCTAAATGGATCAACTAACATTCAGCCTATGCCATGACTCACTCTGATCTTCGTACTGTTGGTAACTCTACAACAAAAGCACTCCTTTTGCCCAGGATTTAAATGTATTAAAAAAGTCTCTTGGGGCGCCTGGATGGCTCAGTGGTTGAGCATCTGCCTTTGGCTCAGGTCGTGATCCCGGGTCCCGGGATCAAGTCCCACATCAGGTTCCCTGCAGGGAGCCTGCTTCTCCCTCTGCCTGTGTCTCTGCCTCTCTCTCTTTGTGTCTCTCATGAATAAATAAAATCTTAAAAAAAAAGTCTCTCAAAATTTAAGAGTAGTTGAGATTCCTCCGTTTTACATACCTTACATGCAGCCAGGAACCCAGAATCTCCTCTGAAATTGTCATTTACGTTAATTTCTTTCCATTCCCTCAGCCTCCAGAGCAAACAGAAATCAACTGTAAGGGTCTCATACATTACCTCCCTCACCCCAAAATTTCTGTACAGTTCAATGTCTAAACTAATCTTAGAGGACAGTGTCAGGAGCTACATCTTCTACTGTATACCTAATACCTGTAGTTGACTTTTAGCAAAGCAACATCATCCATCATATTAAACAGTTTATTTTTTATGTTACTGCTTTATATTAATATATAGATGCATTTCAGTTTTATCTTCACGTAGAGCCATGAATACAAGGTTTCATCCCCATTTTTGTTTATTCATTATTTAATATCCCTGATAATTTTTTCTCCCTCAAGGACATTACTGTAAGTTTCTTTCATGCAAGTGCCAGAAACATACTTTCTGCAATTTCCAGTTTTCATATACTGTTTTGTAGAAGAGCTTGGTACTTCAAATGGAGGCATTTTTTAAAGGTATTTATTTATTCATAAGAAACATACAGAGAGAGAGGCAGAGACATGGGCAAAGGGAGAAATAGGCTCCTTGCGGGGAGCTTGATGTGGGACTCCATCCCTGGACCCTGGGATCACGACCTGAGCCAAAGGCAGATATATGCTCAAACACTGAGCCACCCAGGTGCCCCGAAATAACAGAATTTAAAGACTGGTGCTGGCAAGTTCCAGGACTTGGGGTCAGCAAATAAGCAGAAGCCACACTTCCAAGCAAGGTACACTGTCTGCTTCTCATCCTCTGTTATCATCCCTCAGGCTGCCACAGGCTACGTTTTGGAGTGTGCATTTTTAGTAGAAGTAAGACAGCCCTCCTAATTGCAGCTTGCAAGAAAGCACTAGGAACAGAACTATGTTAAGGACACTTTCCCAGGAGGGCACAGATGTTCTGGGTGAATTCCAGGCCTAATAGTTATGAATCCTTCAGTGGATCCATATTTTTCTATTCCAGAAAGTGTTTGTATGATCTGACTCTGAGCCTATGTACAGACGTACATGGGAGATCTAACAAGGGAAAGTCCTGTTACCTGACCTATTTCCACATTGTCTAAACCAAAAGTGAAAAATCCATTTAGCCATAGGCTATAGAAATACAAATAAGAAAGAAAGATTTACAAGTAGAATATCTCTGACTAGATTTATGATTGTAAAAAAAACACTATGTTTTTCTCCTTGTTTTTCTTGTTATCTGAGAGTTGAAAGATATCCACTTTAAAACAAATACAGCATCATAGAAACATAACTTATTATATTACCTAATAAATAATAAATGGAAACATAATACTTATAAATATATATTAATAACTTTCTTGCATTAGTCTGGGGCTTCTTTTGATTACCTTGCATAGCATATTAAGTGATTTATACAGTTGAACTCTTTTACATGTTTTAGAAGACGAGCATATCTTAAAGTAATATGCTTAACGTTTTCAAACAGAAATTTGCAGTCTTTCATCTTTTAAAGTGTCCTTGCTCTCTTTTTTGAATGTATTTATCATTCAGTAGCCCATAAGAAATGGTTACATTAGCACATTATAGTAGCATGTTTTAAAAATCTGTTGTTATAAATTTGTTGAGTATGGATATGGTTTAATTTAAGGAATATTAATTTGGAATAAAATTGATTTGTGTATTTTTATCATTCAAATATTAATGTAGTGTAAGAGCAAGATAATTTAATACTCAGAGTTACTATCGAAAGATATACATTTACTGTCAGCATACCTATTCAGTCCCTGTTTTTGTGGATTGTTCCCTTGAACTTCCTCTATTACAGAATCCCCCTTAGTATTTCTTGCACAGCTGGCTTTGTGGTCACATATTCTTTCAGTTTCTGCCTATCTTGGAAGCTCTTTATCTCTCCTATTCTAAATGAGAGCCTTACTGGATACAGTATTCTTGGCTGCATATTCTTCTCATTTAGGACCCTGAATATATCCTGCCAGCCCTTTCTGGCCTTCCAGGTCTCTGTGGAGGGTTCTCCTGTTATGCTAATACTTCTACCCATAAAATTTAGAGATTACTTGTCTCTTGCTGCTTTAAGGAAATTCTCTTTATCTTTCAAATTTGCAAGTTTCCCTATTAAATGCCCAGGTGTAGAGCAGTTTTTATTGATATTGAGGTGGGAACTATCTATTTCCTGGATCTGATGCCTGTTTCCCTCCCCAGTTTAGGGAAGTTTTCAGTTATGATTTGTTCAAATACTTATTCTAGGCCTCTGTCCGTTTTGGTACACTTGGTAACACCAGTTAAACGTAGATTTTTCTTTCTGAGGCTGTTAATTTTTCCCTTAAACTATCCTGATGATCTTTTAGTCGTTTTCTCTTTTTTTCCTCAGTTTCCCTCCTTGCCATCAACTTGTCTTCTATGTCACTCACTCGTTTAATTGATTTTTAATTTCGGCCTGATTAGATCTAAATTCTGCAGTCATGAAGTCTCTGGAATCCTTCTCACTTTTTCGAGAGCCACCAGTAGCTTTATAATTGTGCTTCAGAACTGGCTTTCTGACATTGAATTGTAATTCAAATTTTGTAACTCTGTGGGAGAGAGAGCTGTTTCTGATTCTTATTTGAGGTGATTTTTTCCTTCTAGTCATTGTACTCAGTGCAAATTGGCCAAAAACAAGTTGTATTGGGAAAATGAGAAAAAGAGAGAAGAGAAAGAAGAAAAGAAAAAGAAAGAAGAAAAAGAGTAAGAAGAAAAGAAGGAAAAAAGAGAATAGAATAAAATAAAAAGGGGGGGTAAGAAAACTGAAATCAAAAGACAAAAAACAAGGGGGAGTATCCTCTCATTTTCTATACTGTAAATCCCTCGGCTTCCCCTGGAACTTTCTAGTGCTTCTTGTTCAATAATTTGTTTTTCCCCTGTCCGTCTAGCTGGTCTTCTGTGGGAGAGGCCTGCTGTGCTGATTTTCCGGTTTTGGTTTTGCACTTGGGGGAGCTGCTCAGCTCCCTCCCTGGTGCAGGGCTCAGTGAAAGATGTTTAACCTCTTTATCTGTCCAGGCCACTGTGACGCTCAGTGGGGGTTGTTTATCCTGTGAGGCCCCAGGAGGAACAACAACAGTAGAGGCGGCCAGCTCTGGAGCCCAAGAGTACGCTCCCACAGTAGCTATGGAGCATGCAGTCTGCAGAAGCCTGGATGCTCTGGGGGCAGGGGCCGCTGATCTGCCCAGCTCGGGGCCACCCAGCAGCAAGAGTGTCCGTGCTGTTCTGAGCCTTCCTGGCTTCTGCCTGTCCCGGGGGAGGCACCGTTTCTTGGGCTGTGTCCCCGGCGGCGCGCTGTGCTCCCAGGCCTGAGCTGTTGGAATCCTGCTCCAGCCGCTCCACGTTCCATGTGGAGCCTCTGCCGAGCACATTCTGAGCAGGTCCCAGGGCCGCGCAGCTCCCTGCGTGGAGCCTCTGCCTGAGCCGCTTCCAAGCTGTGCCCGGGGCGCGCAGCTCCCTCCCAGCGGAGCCGCTGCCTGAGCTGCCTCCAACCTTCTCCAGAGCCCTGCCATATGCACCCTGCAGCCCTTTAGGGAGCTCGGCCGCGGTGTGTGGTGCACTCTCCCTGGGGCGCTGGTGCTCTGTTAGTGTCCCAGGGAGGCTGAGGGCATCCCCGCCCCTCCTGGGATCCTGCTCCAACTCCCAGGAAGATTGGTGAAACCCCTGCTTCTCCAGGACGGGGCTTTCCTGTCCTGGGGACACTCGCGGTGGCCTTAGCCCGGTCCTCGTGGCCCCTCCCACTTGGATGCCTTTTGTTTCTTTATTTCTTCCCCAGCCCAGTCTTCTTACCGTGATAGAAGCGCGAACTCTTCTCACTGTAGCATTCCAGCTGTTCTCTCTTTAAATCTCAGGCCGAATTCGTAGGTTTTCAGGATGACTTGAAAGTTACTTAGGTAGTTTTTTGGGGGACAGGTGACTTGGGGACCCTACTCTTCCGCCATCTTTCCCCCTCCTACTCTGTTTTCCATTTAAAATTGTTTCTAGGCAACGGTATCAGAAGGGTCAATGAGAAAGCCATCTGACATTGGCAACCTGAGCTGCATGGTGATTGGCCACCTGAACCAGGCCACCACTAGAGCGGGCGTGATTGGCCGGGGCATGGCGTGACATCACAGAGGGGCACTCTGATGCACCTGGGCTGATATAAAAGCATGACAACCACTCACGAGCTGCTCCAGGGGCCGCGCAGCCTCCTCCCGGCGGAGCCTCTGCTGGGGCCGCTTCTGAGGAGCTCCTGGGGCCGAGAAGACCCTCCGTGCAGTGCCGCCGCCTAAGATGCCTCCGAGGTGTTCCCATGGCCGAGCTCCCCTCGGAGCCTCTGCCTGAGCCACCTCCGTGCTGCGCCTGGCGGGCACTCCAGGTATTTTCGGAGCTCCGTCCTTGGTCTGTGGCGGGCTCTCCCCATTTCCTATGTTCGTGACCCTGGGAAACTGGGGGCTCCACTGCCCCTCCTGGCAGATGGAGAGCTCCCTAGTTACTGCGGGAGCTGAATCCAGGGCTCCAGAGCTGGCCGCCGCCACTGTGGTTGTCCCTCCTGGGGCCTCACGGGGTAAACAAACCCACTGAGCCCTGCACCAGGCAGGGGCAAAGCAGCTCCCCCAAGTGCTAACACCTGAAAATCAGCACAACAGGCCCCACCCTTCTTCTGTGAAGACCAACTAGATGGACAAGTTCCAGGGGAAGTCAAGGGACTTAAAGTATACAGAATCAGAAGATATGCCCCGTGGGTTTTTTTGTTTGTTTGCTTGTCCCAACCTTTTTTTCTTTCTCTCTTTTTTTCTTTTTGTCTTCCTTTTTTCTTTTTTCTTTTTCTCTTTTTTTCCTTCTTTCTCTCCTCTCTTTTTCTCCTTTTCCCAATACAACTTGTTTTTGGCCACTCTGCACTGAGCAAAATGCCCAGAAGGAAAACCTCACCTCAAAAGAAAGAATCAGAAACAGTCCTCTCTCCCACAGAGTTACAAAATTTGGATTACAATTCAATGTCAGAAAGCCAATTCAGAAGCACTATTATAAAGCTACTGGTGGCTCTAGAAAAAAAGCATAAAGGACTCAACAGACTTTTTGACGCAGAATTTAGATCTAATCAGGCATAAAATAAAAATCTATTGAATGAGATGCAATCCAAACTAGAAGTCCTAACGACGAGGGTTAACGAGGTGGAAGAACGAGTGAGTGACATAGAAGACAAGTTGATGGCAAAGAGGGAAACTGAGGGAAAAAGAGACAAACAATTAAAAGACCATGAGGATAGATTAAGGGAAATAATGACAGCCTGAGGAAGAAAAACCTATGTTTAATTGGGGTTCCCGAGTGCGCCAAAAGGGACAGAATTCCAGAATAGTATTTGAACAAATCATAGCTGAAAACTTTCCTAATCTGGGAAGGGAAACAGGCATTCAGATCAAGGAAATAGAGAGATCCCCCCCCCTAAAATCAATAAAACCGTTCAATACCTCGACATCTAATAGTTAAGCTTGTAAATTCCAAAGATAAAGAGAAGATCCTTAAAGAAGCAAGAGACAAGAAATCAGTTGACTCATTTCACTCAGCATTATAACCTCCAGTTCCATCCACTTTGAAGCAAATGGTGGGTATTTGTCATTTCTACTGGCTGACTAATATTCCATTGTATACATAAACCACATCTTCTTTATCCATTCATCTTTCGATGGACACCGAGGCTCCTTCCACAGTTTGGCTATTGTGGACATTGCTGCTAGAAACATCGGGGCACAGGTGTCCCAGCATTTCATTGCATCTGTATCTTTGGGGTAAATCCCCAACAGTGCAATTGCTGGGTCATAGGGCAGGTCTATTTTTAACTCTTTGAGGAACCTCCACACAGTTTTCCAGAGTAGCTGTACCAGTTCATATTCCCACCAACAGTGTATCGCATCCTTTCCAACATGTGTGGTTTTCTGTCTTGTTAATTTTCCCAACTCTCACTGGTGTGAGGTGGTATCTCATTGTGGTTTTGATTTGTATTTTTCATGGACAGTGATGTGGAGCATTTTCTCATGTGCTTCCTGGCCATGTCTATGTCTTCCTCTGTGAGATTTCTCTTCATGTCTTTTGCCCATTTCATGATTGGATTGTTTGTTTCTTTGCTGTTGAGTTTAATAAGGTCGTTATAGATCTTGGAAACTAGCCCTTTATCTGATACGTCATTTGCAAATATCTTCTCCCATTCTGTAGGTTGTCATTTAGTTTTGTTGATTGTATCCTTTGCTGTCCAAAAGTTTCTTATCTTGATGAAGTCCCAATAGTTCATTTTTGCTTTTGTTTCTTTTGCCTTCATGGATGTATCTTGCAAGAAGTTACTGTGGCCGAGTTCAAAACGGGTGTTTCCTGTGTTCTCCTCTAGGATTTTGATGGAATCTTGTCTCACATTTAGATCATTCATCCATTTTGAGTTTATCTTTGTATATGGTGAAAGAGAGTCATCTAGTTTCATTCTTCTGCATGTGGATGTCCAATTTTCCCAGCACCATTTATTGAAGAGGCTGTCTTTCTTCCAGTGGATAGTCTTTCCTCCCCTATTGAATATTAGTTGACCGTAAAGTTCAGGGTCCATTTCTGGATTTTCTATTGTGTTCCATTGATTATTGTGTCTGTTTTTGTGCCGGTACCACACCGTCCTGATGACCACAGCTTTCAAGTACAGCCTGAAATCTGGCATTGTGATGCCCCCAGATATGGTTTTCTTTTTTAAAATTCCCCTGGCTATTCGGGATCTTTTCTAATTCCATACAAATCTTTTTTTAAATAAATTAATTTTTTATTGGTGTTCAATTTACCAACATACAGAATAACACCCATTGCTCATCCCGTCAAGTGTCCCCCTCAGTGCCCGTCACCCACTCACCCCACCCGCCCTCCTCCCCTTCCACCACCCCTAGTTCATTTCCCAGAGTTAGGAGTCTTTATGTTCTGTCTCCCTTTCTGATATTTCCCACACATTTCTTCTCCCTTCCCTTATATTCCCTTTCACTATTATTCATATTCCCCAAATGAATGAGAACATACACTGTTTGTCCTTCTCCAATTGACTTACTTCACTCAGCATAATACCCTCCAGTTCCATCCACGTTGAAGCAAATGGTGGGTATTTGTCATTTCTAATGGCTGAGTAATATTCCATTGTATACATAAACCACATCTTCTTTATCCATTCATCTTTCGATGGACACCGAGGCTCCTTCCACAGTTTGGCTATTGTGGACATTGCTGCTAGAAACATCGGGGTGCAGGTGTCCCAGCGTTTCATTGCATCTGAATCTTTGGGGTAAATCCCCAACAGTGCAATTGCTGGGTCATAGGGCAGGTCTATTTTTAACTCTTTGAGGAACCTCCACACAGTTTTCCAGAGTGGCTGCACCAGTTCACATTCCCACCAACAGTGTAAGAGGGTTCCCTTTTCTCCGCATCCTCTCCAACATTTGTTGTTTCCTGCCTTGTTAATTTTCCCCATTCTCACTGGTGTGAGGTGGTATCTCATTGTGGTTTTGATTTGTATTTCCCTGATGGCAAGTGATGCAGAGCATTTTCTCATGTGCATGTTGGCCATGTCTATGTCTTCCTCTGTGAGATTTCTCTTCATGTCTTTTGCCCATTTCATGATTGGATTGTTTGTTTCTTTGCTGTTGAGTTTAATAAGTTCTTTATAGATCTTGGAAACTAGCCCTTTATCTGATACGTCATTTGCAAATATCTTCTCCCATTCTGTAGGTTGTCTTTTAGTTTTGTTGACTGTATCCTTTGCTGTGCAAAAGCTTCTTATCTTGATGAAGTCCCAATAGTTCATTTTTGCTTTTGTTTCTTTTGCCTTCATGGATGTATCTTGCAAGAAGTTACTGTGGCCGAGTTCAAAAAGGGTGTTGCCTGTGTTCTCCTCTAGGATTTTGATGGAATCTTGTCTCACATTTAGATCTTTCATCCATTTTGAGTTTATCTTTGTGTATGGTGCAAGAGAGTGGTCTAGTTTAATTCTTCTGCATGTGGATGTCCAATTTTCCCAACACCATTTATTGAAGAGACTGTCTTTCTTCCAGTGAAGAATCTTTCCTCCTTTATCGAATATTAGTTGACCATACAGTTCAGGGTCCACGTCTGGGTTCTCTATTCTGTTCCATTGATCTATGTGTCTGTTTTTGTGCCAGTACCACACTGTCTTGATGACCACAGCTTTGTAGTACAACCTGAAATCGGGCATTGTGATGCCCCCAGATATGGTTTTCTTTTTTAAAATTCCCCTGGCTATTCGGGGTCTTTTCTGGTTCCACACAAATCTTAAAATAATTTGTTCTAACTCTCTGAAGAAAGTCCATGGTATTTTGATAGGGATTGGATTAAACGTATAAATTGCCCCGGGTAACATTGACATTTTCACAATATTAATTCTGCCAATCCATGAGCATGGAATATTTTTCCATCTCTTTGTGTCTTCCTCAATTTCTTTCAGAAGTGTTCTATAGTTTTGAGGGTATAGATCCTTTACCTCTTTGGTTAGGTTTATTCCTAGGTATCTTATGCCTTTGGGTGCAATTGTAAATGGGATTGACTCCTTAATTTCTCTTTCTTCAGTCTCATTGTTAGTGTATAGAAATGCCATTGATTTCTGGGCATTGATTTTGTATCCTGCCACGCTACCAAACTGCTGTATGAGTTCTAGCAATCTTGGGGTGGAGGCTTTTGGGTTTTATGTAGAGTATCATGTCATTGGTGAAGAGGGAGTTTGACTTCTTCTTTGCCAATTCGAATGCCTTTAATGTCTTTTTGTTGTCTGATTGCTGAGGCTAGGACTTCCAGTACTATGTTGAATAGCAGTGGTGAGAGTGGACATCCCTCTCTTGTTCCAGATCTTAGGGGAAAGGCTCCCAGGGCTTCTCCATTGAGAATGATATTTGCTGTGGGTTTTTTGTAGATGGCTTTTAAGATGTTGAGGAATGTTCCCCTGTCCCTACACTCTGAAGAGTTTTGATCAGGTATGGATGCTGTATTTTGTCAAATGCTTTCTCTGCATCTAATGAGAGGATCATATGGTTCTTAGTCTTTCCCTTGCTGATATGATGAATCACATTGATTGCTTTACGAGTGTTGAACCAGCCTTGTGTCCTGGGAATAAATCCTACGTGAGCATGGTGAATAGTTTTCTTAATGGACTGTTGAATCCTATTGGCTAGTATCTTGTTGAGAATTTTTGCATCCATGTTCATTAGGGATATTGGTCTATAATTCTCCTTTTTGGTGGGGTCTTTGTCTGGTTTTGGAATTAAGGTGATGCTGGCCTCATAGAATGAATTTGGAAGTACTCCATCTCTTTCTATCTTTCCAAACAGCTTTAGTAGAATAGGTATGGTTTCTTCTTTAAACGTTTGATAGAATTCCCCACGGAAGCCATCTGGCCCTGGACTTTTGTGTCTTGGGAGGTTTTTGATGACTGCTCCAATTTCCTCCCTGGTTATTGGCCTGTTCAGGTTTACTATTTCTTCCTGTTCCGTTTTGGTAGTTTGTGGCTTTCCAGGAATGCGTCCTTTTCTTCTAGATTGCCTAATTTATTGGTGTATAGCTGTTTGTAATATGTTTTTAAAATCGTTTGTATTTCCTTGGTGTTGGTAGTGATCTCTCCTTTGTCATTCATGATTTTATTGATTTGAGTCTTCTCTCTCTTCTTTTTAATAAGGTTGGCTAATGGTTTATCTATCTTATTAATTCCTTCAAAGAAGCAACTCCTGGCTTTGTTCATCTGTTCCACATTTCTTCTGGTCTGTAATTCATTGAGCTTTGCCCAAATCTTTATTAACTGTTTTCCTCTGCTGTGTTTAGGATCTACTTGCTGTTTTTTTCTCCAGCTCCTTTAGGTGGAAGGTTCACTTTTGTATTTGAGTTCTTTCCAGTTTTTGGATGGATGCTCGTATTGTGATGTATTTCCCCTCAGGACTGCTTTTGCTGTTTCCCAAAGATTTCCAATAGTTGTATCTGCATTCTCATTAGTTTCCATGAATCTTCTTAATTCTTCTCTAATTTCCTGCTTGATCCTTTCGTCTTTTAGCGGAATGGTCCTTAAGCTCCACGTGTTTGAAATCCTTCCAGAGTTGTTCTTGTGATTTAGTTCTAATTTCAAAGCATTATGGTCTGAAAATATGCAGTGGACAATCCCAATTTTTGGTATCGGTTAAGACCTGATTTGTGACCCAGTATGTTGTCTAATCCAGAGAAACTTCCATGTGCACCTGAGTAGAATGTGTTTTCAATTGTGTTTGCCTGGAAAATTCTGTCAATATCTACAAAATCCATCTGGTCCAGTGTATCATTTAAAGCTCTTGTTTCTTTGGAGATGTTGTGCTTAGAAAACCTGTCAATTGTTGGAAGCGCTACATTCAAGTCACCACGTAGAAGTGTATTATTTTCTAAGTATGTTTTAACTTTGGTTATTAATTGATAGATATACTTGGCAGTTCCCACTTTCAGGACATAAATATTGATGAATGTAGCGTTCCTCTGGTTCGATAGGTCCTTTAAGAATGATATTGTGTGGGATCCCTGGGTGGCGCAGCAGTTTGGCACCTGCCTTTGGCCCAGGGCGCGATCCTGGAGACCCGGGATTGAATTCCATGTTGGGGTCCCGGTGCATGGAGCCTGCTTCTCCCTCTGCCTGTGTCTCTGCCTCTCTCTCTCTCTCTGTGTGTGACTATCATATAAAAAATTTAAAAAAAGAATGATATAGTGTCCTTATTCATCACTTACTACAGTCTTTGTGAAGAAATGTAGTATTGATATAAGGATGGCTACCCCTACTTTCGTTTGAGGACCATTGGAAGGGCTCGTTATTCTCCAACCTTTTATTTTCAGGCTGTAGGGGTCCTTATGTCTAAAATGAGTCTCTTGTAGACAGCAAATAGATGGGTTTTGCATTTTTATCCAGTCTGAAACCGCAGCTGCGCCTTTAATGGGGTCATTAAGCCCATTCACGTCCAGAGCTACCATTGAAAGATCTGTATTTCATGTCATCATGATACCTGTTTTTGTGAATTGTTCCCTTGAACTTCCTCTATTACAGAATCCCCATTAGTATTTCTTGCAAAGCTGGCTTTGTGGTCACATATACTTTCAGTTTCTGCCTATCTTGGAAGCTCTTTATCTCTCCTTCTATTCTGAATGAGAGCCTTGCTGGATACAGTCTTCTTGGCTGCATGTTCTTCTCACTTAGGACCCTGAATATGTCCTGCCAGCCCTTTCTGACCTTCCTAGGCTCTGTGGAGGGTTCTCCTGTTATGCTAATACTTCTCCCCATAAAATTTAGAGATTACTTGTCTCTTGCTACTTTAAGGAAATTCCCTTTATCTTTCAAATTTGCAAGTTTCCCATTTAAATGTCCAGGTGTATAGGAGTTTTTATTGATATTGAGGTGGGAAATATCTATTTCCTGGATCTGATGCCTGTTTCCCTACCCAGTTTAGGGTAGTCTTCAGCTATGATTTGTTCAAATACCTATTCTATACCTCTGTCCATTTTGGTACCCTTGGTAACACCAGATAAACGTAGATTTATTTTCTGAGGCTGTTAATTTTTCCCTTAATCTATCCTCATTATCTTTTAGTCATTTTCTTTTTTCCTCAGTTTCCCCCCTGCCATCACCTTGTCTTCTATGTCACTCACTCGTTTAATTGATTTTTAATTTCGGCCTGATTAAATCTAAATTCTGCAGTCATGAAGTCTCTGGAATCCTTCTCACTTTTTCGAGAGCCACCAGTAGCTTTATAATTGTGCTTCAGAACTGGCTTTCTGACATTGAATTGTAATTCAAATTTTGTAACTCTGTGGGAGAGAGAGCACTGTTTCTGATTCTTATTTGAGGTGATTTTTTCCTTCTAGTCATTGTACTCAGTGCAAATTGGCCAAAAACAAGTTGTACTGGGAAAATGAGAAAAAGAGAGAAGAGAAAGAAGAAAAAAAGAAAGAAGAATAAAGAATAAAAGAAAAACAGAAAAGAATGAAAAAAGAGAATAGAATAAAAGAAAAAAAGGCGGGTTAAGGAAATCAAAATCAAAAGACAAAAAACAAGGGAGAGCATACTCTCATTTTCTATGCTGTAAATCCCTCAGCTTCCCTTGGAACTTTCTAGTGTTTCTTGGTCAATAATTTGTTTTTCCCCTGTCCCTCTAGCTGGTCTTCTGTGGGAGAGGCCTGTTGTGCTGAATTTCCTGTTTTAGCACATGGGGGAGCTGCTCAGCCCCCTCCCTGGTGCAGGGCTCAGTGAAAGATGTTTAACCTCTTTATCTGTCCAGGCCACTGTGACGCTCAGTGGGGGTTGTTTATCTTTTGAGGCCACAGGAGGAGCAACAACTGTAGAGGCGGCCAGCTCTGGGGCCCTGGAGTAAGCTCCCGCAGTAGCTATGGAGCTTGCAGTCTGCAGAAGCCTGGATGGTCTGGGGGCAGGGGCCGCTGATCTGCCCAGCTCGGGGCCACCCAGCTGCAAGAGTGTCCTTGCTCTCCTGTGCCTTCCTTGCTTCTGCCTGTCCCAGGTGAGGCGTTGGATCTTGGGCTGTGTCCCTGGCGCACTGTGCTCCCAGGCCTGAGCTGTTGGAATCGTGCTCCAGGCCACCCAGCCCCCTCCATGTGGAGACTCTCCCCGAGTGCATTCTGAGCAGTTCCCAGGGCCGCACAGCCCCCTGCGTGGGGCCTCTGCCAGAGCTGTTTCCAAGCTGCTCCAGGGCCCTACCGGATGCACCCTGCAGCCCTTTAGGGAGCTCTGCCGCGGTGTGTGGCACGCTCTCCTTGGGGCTCTGGGGCTCTGTTAGTGTCCCAGGGAGGCTGAGGGCATCCTCATCCCTCCTGGGATCTGCTCCAACTCTCAGAAAGATTGGTGAAACCCCTGCTTCTCCTGGACAGGGCTTTACTGTCTGGGGACACTCCCCGTGGCCTTAGCCTGGGTCCTCGCAGGGCCCCTCCCACTTGGATGCCTTTTGTTTCTTTATTTCTTCCCTTGCCCTCTCTTCCTACCGTGACAGAAGCGTGAACTCTTCTCACATTAGCATTCCAGCTGTTCTCTCTTTAAATTTCAGGCAGAATTCGAAGGTTTTCAGGATGATTTGAAAGTTATTTAGGTAATTTGGTGGGGACAGGTGACTTGGGGACCCTACTCTTCTGCCATCTTGCAACCTCCTACTCTGTTTTCCATTTAAAATTGTTTCTAGGCAATTGCATCTGGAGGGTCAATGAGAAAGTCATCTGATATCGGCCTCCTGAGCTGCATGGTGATTGGCCACCTGAACCAGGCCCCTCTGAGAGCGTGCTTGATTGGCCAGGGCATGGTGGTGACATCACAGAAAGGCATTCTGATCCACCTGGGCTGATATAAAAGCATGGCAACCACGCAGGTCCCAGTGATGACAGATATGGCACTTCAGCCACAGATCTCCCTCCTCTCCTTCAGGTTGTCTGCCCTGTTTTCTCCCCATGCCCATGGCAAGCCTCCGGACCACCCTCCTGTCCCTGTCCTCTCGCCAAAACTTTTGGCTCCACCTGCATGTTTGCACATCCATTCATCCCCCTCTGTGGTCCTGAGACTCCACGAACCACATCAGGTGACTCCTGCTCCCATTTCCCACTGAGAGGTTGGCCTGGGTGCTCACGGACATATTCTCATGTGGACTGTGGGAGCGGGACACTGGGAATCGGTACCATGGATACTCAGGCAGAGGGGAACTGCCTCTCTGACACCTCTGGGGTCAACCTGGGGCTCAACATAGGAAAGCTGTGAGTCCCCGTCCTGAGGGAACCCAGGGCACTCACTGCTTCTCTGGAGCTCTCCAACCCAGCTCAGCACAGGGCACATGAATGCCCTAAACCTCCACTCCATCCCCATATGTACAGTGTCTGCAGTACCTCCAGGCACCCGGCAGAGAAGGCATTGTATGAAACAAGTAAGTCCTTGGAGAAGGAGTCACCACATCACTGGACACGGTGGGATTCATGGAACACGGGCCCTCAGACCACGAGCTGCCTGCCCCAGCTCAGTAGTGGACAAATGGATGCTCAAGATCCCTGGCTGACCAGGCGCCCATACACCACAAACACTCGAACACAGCAGGACATGGAGAAATTCAGTCCCCAGAACAGAGCACCTACCAGGATTCCTCAGACTGGTAACCCTCTTAACTCTTGTGCCTGTGGGCATGTGAGTCACCCCAAAACTGGATCCGTATCAAAATACCATGGACTTGCTTCAGAGGGTTGCAACTAATTATTTTCATATTTGTGTGGAAACAGCAAAGACCCCGAATAGCCAGGTTAATATTGAAAAACAAAACCATAGCTGGGGGCATCACAATGCCAGATTTCAGGCTGTACTTGAAAGCTGTGGTCATCAAGAGAGTGGTACTGGCACAAAAACAGACACATAGATCAATGGAACAGAATAGAGAATCCAGAAGTGGACCCTCAACTTTATGGTCAACTAATTTTCGATAAAGGAGGAAAAACTATCCACTGGAAAAAACAGTCTCTTCAATAAATGGTGCTGGGAAAATTGGACATCCACATGTAGAAGATTGAAACTGGACCACTCTCTTGCACCATACACAAAGATAAACTCAAAATGGATGAAAGATCTAAATGTGAGACAAGAGTCCATCAATATTCTAGAGGAGAATTCAGGCAACACCCTTTTTGAACTTGGCCACAGTAACTTCTTGCAAGATACATCCATGAAGCCAAGAGAAATAAGAGCAAAAATGATCTATAGGGACTTCGTCAATATAAGAAGCTCTGCACAACAAAAGATACAGTCAACAGGATGGGAGAAGACATTTTCAAATGACGTATCAGATAAAGGGCTAGTATCCCAGATTTATAAAGAACTTATTAATCTCAACAGCAAATAAACAAACAAGCCAAACAGGAAATGGGCAAAGGACATGAACAGAAATCTCACAGAGGAAGACATAGACATGGCCAACAAGCACATGAGAAAATGCTCCGCATCACTTGCCATCAGGGAAATACAAATCAAAATCACAATGAGGTACCACCTCCCACAAGTGAGAATGGGGAAAATTTAACAAGGCAGGAAACCACAAATGTTGGAGATTTTGTGGAGAAGGGGGAACCCTCCTGCACTGTTCATGGGAATGTGAACTGGTGCAACCACTCTGGAAAACTATGTGGAGGTTCCTCAAAGAATTAAAAAGAGATCTGCCCTACGAGCCAGCAATTGCACTGCTGGCGATTTACTCCAAAGATACAGATGCAATGAAATGCCAGGACACCTGCACCCCGATGTTTATAGTAGCAATGTCCACAATAGCTAAGCTGTGGAAGGAGTCTCGGTGTCCATTGAGAGATGAATGGATAAAGAAGATATGGTTTATGTATCCAATGGAATACTACTCAGCCATTAGAAATGACAAATGCCCACCATTTCCTTCGATGTGGATGGAACTGGAGGGTGTTATGCCGAGTGAATAAGGCAATCAGAGAAGGACAGACATTATATGGTCTCCTTCATTTGGGGAATAGAGAAAATAGTGAAAGGGAATAAAGGGGGAAAACAGAAGAAATGAGTGGGAAATATCAGAAAGGGATACAGAACGTTAGTGACTCATAACTCTGGGAAACGACTGGGGGTGGGGGATGGTGAGGTGGGTGGGGGAGGGGTGGTGGTGACAGGGTGATGGGCACTGAGGGGGGCACTTGATTGGATGAACAATGGGTGTTATTCTATATGTTGGCAAATTGAACACCAATAGAAAATTTAAAAATCCCCAGCAGTGCAATTGCTGGGTCTCGGGGTAGTTCCATTTTTAATATTCTTTGACAAACCTCCACACAGTTTTCCAGAGTGGCTGCACCAGTTCACATTCCGTCCAACAGTTCAAGAGGGATCCCCTTTCTCCACATCCTCTGCAACATTTGTTTCCTGTCTTGTTAATTTTCACCATTCTCACTGGGGTGAAGAGGTAAGTCATTGTGGTTTTGATGTGTAAATCCCTACACATAGCAAACATATAGCATATCACCCAGAGTTCATCTCATCAAGTGCCCCCCTCAGCACCCATAATCCAGTCACTGCAACCCCCAAAGTACCTCCCATTCCACTACACCTTGATTCTTTCCCAGAGTTAGGCGTCTCTCATATTCTGTCATCCTCAATTGATATTTCCACTCATTTTCTCTCCTTTTTCCTTTATTCCTTTTCACTATTTTTTATATTCTCCAAAAGAATGAGACCATATAATGATTGCCTTTCTCCGTTTGACTTATTTCCCTCAGCATAATACCCTCCAGTTCCATCCACATTGAAGCAAATGGAGGGTTTTTGCGGTTTCTTTTCTTTTTATTTTTTTGAACTTAACAAATATATTCAGAACATTTCTTCCTAAAAGAGCAGGATACACATCTTTCTGAGTGCATATCGAACATTCTCCAGAACAGATCACATACCCCGTCACAAATCAGCCCTTAACAAGTACAGAAAGATGAAGATTATACCATGCATATTTTCCAACCACAATGATATGAATTTTAAGGTCAATCACAAGAAAAAATTTGGAAATACCACAAATGCAGGGGCGTTAAAGAATATCCTCCTGCTATTAATGCCTGGGTTAAAGAGGAAATTAAAGTATAAACTTAAAAATACATGGAAGGAAATGAAAACATGAAGGTAATATTAAAAGATGTCTTAAGTGATCCCCTGATTTTCACACATGCTCTTTGTAGCCTCCATTATGGAGTTCATCCGATTTCTCCCAGGTATTTGGGATTAATCTCCCAGCCAGCATAGTAACTTCCTTCCTTGCCTATTGATTCAGAGTCATGAGAGCTCAAAGTGGCCAGGCAGCAGTTTCAATTTCCAGATCAGTGGGATTGTTTTTGTGTCTCTCTTTGTTTTTTTTTTATCTTTTTTTTTAAATTTTTATTTTATTTTATTTATTTATGATAGGCACACAGTGAGAGAGAGAGAAAGGCAGAGACATAGGCAGAGGGAGAAGCAGGCTCCATGCACCGGGAGCCCGACGTGGGATTCGATCCCGGGTCTCCAGGATCGCGCCCTGGGCCAAAGGCAGGCGCTAAACCGCTGCGCCACCCAGGGATCCCCTGTGTCTCTCTTTGTAACTGAGGCCTCTAGGCCAGCAGAATATAAAGTTGTGGGAACAGAAAGTAAACATTTTGCTGGTAGATCATGAAGGGTTATAGTGAGTAGTACCACTTCCAGTTCCGGGTCTTGACATCTGCACCTGTGAGTACAGCAACATATATTAAAAGCAGATTTGAAACATATATTGCCCTCTGGAGAACCTTGTCATAGCCTGCAAGAAATTGGCAGGCAGCGGGCACTGCAAGTGCATCTTCTTTTTTTTAAAAAATTCTTTTTAAATGTATTTTTTATTGGTGTCAATGTGCCAACATATAAAATAACATCCAGTGCTCATCCCATCCTGTGCACCCCTATGTGCCCGTCTCCCTGTCCCCACCACCCCCGCCCACCTCCCTTTCTACCACCCCTAGTTCGATTTCCAGAGTTAGGAGTCTATCATGTTCTGTCTCCCTTTCTGATATTTCCCACTCATTTTTTCTCCTTTCCCCTTTATTTCCTTTCACTATTTTTATATTCCAAAAATGAATTAGACCATATAAAGTTTGTCCTTCCCCATTGACATATTTCACTCCGCATACTACCCTCCAGTTCCATCCACGTTGAAGCAAATGGTGGGTCTTTGTCAGCAGATAAAGGGCTAGTTTCCAAGATCTATAAAGAACTTATTAAACTCAACAGCAAAGAAATAAACAATCCAGTCATGAAATGGGCATAAGACATGAACAGAAATCTCACAGAAGAAGACATAGACGTGGCCAAACAAGCACATGAGAAAATGCTCTGCATCAATTGCCATTAGGGAAATACAAACCAAAACCACAATGAGAAACCGTCTCACACTAGTGAGAATGGGGAAAAATAACAAAGCAGGAAACCACAAATATTGGAGAGGATGTGGAGGAAGGAGAACCCTTCTGCACTGTTGGTGGGAATGTGAACTGGTGCAGCCACTCTGGAAAACTGTGTGGAGGTTCCTCAAAGAGTTAAAAATAGATCTGCCCTACGACCCAGCCATTGCACTGTTGAGGACTTACCCCAAAGTTACAGATGCAATGAAATGCCAGGACACCTGCACCCCGATGTTGATAGCAGCAATGTCCAGAAAAGCGAAACTGTGGAAGGACCCTCGGTGTCCATCGAAAGATGAATGGATAAAGAAGATGTGGTTTATGTATACAATGGAATATTACTCAGCCATAAGAATCGACAAATACCCACCATTTGCTTAGATGTGGATGAAATGGAGGGTATTATGCTGAGTGAAATAAGTCAATTGGAGGAGGACAAACATTATATGATCTCATTCATTTGGGGAATATAAATAACAGTGGAAGGGAATGAAGGGGAAAGGGGGAAAAAGTGGGAAATATAAGAAATGGAGACAGAATATGGAAGAATCCTAATGCTGGGAAACGAACTAGGGGTGGTGGAAGGGGAGGTGGGCAGTGGGTGGGGGTGACTGGGTGGTAGGCACTGAGGGGGGCACTTGACGGATGAGCACTGGGTGTTATACTTTATGTTGGCCATTTGAACACCAATAAAAAATAAATTTATTATTAAAAAATAAGAAAAAAAACAATTTTTAAAAAAGTAAAAAAAATTAGATAAAATAAAATATTTGTATAAATAGAATGGGAATATGGGAAACCAAAATAATGAGACACAAGGCTGTCAACAAGATGGTGGAAGAGTAGGAACACGAAATCACTTGTCCCCACCAAACTACCTAGATAACTTTCAAACCATCCTGAAAACCTATGAATTTGCACTGAGATTTAAAGGGAGAACAGTATTAAAAAAATAAAAATAAAAAAATAAAGGGAGAACAGATGGAAAGCTACAGTGGGAAGAGTTTGCGCTTCTATCAAGGTAGGACGACGGAAAAATAAATAAATACACTCTAGTAGGGGAGAGCCCACACGGGCACCTGGACTAAGGCTGGGCAGGAGAGACTCCAGGACAGGAAAGCACAGAGCAGGAGAATCAGGAACTTTACCAACCTTCCTGGATGGAAAGGCGCTCACAGGGAACTCGGGCAGGATCCCATGAGGGGCAGTGGAGGCCCCAGGTTTCCGGGGTCACTAACAGAGTAAGTGGGGACGGCGTGCCACACACCATTGGCCAAGCTCTGAAAAGGGTTGGATCGCATGCCCAGTGGGCTCCAGGAGTAGCTCAGGTGGCAGCTCCAGCAGCTGCATGGCGAGGAGGGGGATGCTTGGCCCTGGGAGAGCGATTCCAGTGGTGCCGGCCCAAGAGCCTAGGGTGCCAGGGGCACAGCCCAGGACCTGGCATTCCCTTGGGACATGCGGGCACCGGGAGGACACAGGACAGCGAGGATGCTCCTGTCGCCGGGCACCCCCGAACTGTGCAGGTCAGTGCCCCCCACATCCGGAGGATTTAGTCTCTGGTGGACTGGGATCTGCAGGAGTTACTGTGTGAGCTGACTCCAGGGGTTAAGAGCTGCCGGTGGTCAGTGTTGTTGTTCCCCCCTAAGTCACATTGTACATGGGACAGAGCGGGGCTGCCAGGGAGCATGGGTCTCACAGGATAAACAACTCCCACTGAGCCGAGCCCCTGATAGGGAGCATGGTAGCTCCCCCGGGGCACACACCTGACAATATGAAAAGAAGTCCCCTCCCACAGAAGATCACCTGGAAGGAAACTAGAAGAGCAAGTTCTTGACCAAGCAGTGCTGGAAAGCTCCAGGGGAAGTCAAGGGACTTACAGTATATAGAATCAGAGGATACCCCTCCTTGTTATTGTTTTTTAATTTGGAAATGTTTTTTTTCTCTTTTTCCTTCCATTTTCCAGTACAACTTGTTTTAGCCCCTCTGCACTGAGCATAGTGACTTGAAGGAAGAACTCACCCCAAAGAAACAATCAGAAACAGTCCTCTCTCCACAGAATTACAGAAATTGGGTTAGAATTCGATGTCAGAATGCCAATGCAGAAGCACAAAACTAAAGCTACTGGTGGCTCTGGAAAAAGCATGAAGGATTCAAGAGATTTCATGACTGTAGAAGATAGTTCTAATCAGGCCGAAATTAAAAATCAATTGAATGAAATGCAATCCAAACTGGAGGTCCTAACGATGAGGTTAATGAGGTAGAAGAACGAGTGAGTGACATAGAAGACAGGTTGATGGCAAGGAAGGAAGCAGAGGAAAAGAGAGAAAAGCAAAAGACCATGAGGAAAGGTTAAGGGAAATAAATGATAACCTCAGAAGGAAAAAATCTACATTTAAAGGAGGTTCCAGAGGGTGCCCAAAGGGACAGAGCTCCAGAATACGTATTTGAACAAATCATAGCTGAAAACATCCCTCATTTGTGGAGGGAAACAGGCATTCAGATCCGGAAATAGAGAGACACCCCAAAAATCAATAAAAACCACTCAACATCTCGACCTTTAATAGGGAAACTTGCAAATTCCAAAGACAAAAAGAAGATCCCTACAGCAGCAAGAGAACAGAAATCTCTAAATTTAATGGGGAAAAGTATTAGCATAACAGCAGACCTCTCCAGAGAGACCTGGCAGGCCAGAACGGGCTGGCATGATATATATTTATGGTCCTAAATGAGAAGAACATGCAGCCAAGAATACTGTATCCAGCAATGCTCTCATTCAGAACAGAAGGAGAGATAAACAGCTTCCAAGATAGGCAGAAACCGAAAGAATATGTGACCACGAGGCCAGCTCTGCAAGAAATACTAATGGGGATTCTGTAATAGAGGAAGTCCAGGGCAACAATCCACAAAATCAGGGACTGAATAGGTATCATGATGACACTAAATACGTATCTTTAAATTGTAGCTCTGAACGTGAATGTGCTTAACGACCTCAGCAAAGGCATCCAAGGGGAGGGGCCCGCAAGGAGCCAGGCTAAGGCCACGGCAAGTGTTCCTAGGATAGGAGAGCCTGACCTGGAGAAGCAGGAGTTTCACCATTCTTCCCAGACAGGAAGGTGCTCTCAGGGAGTTAGAGCAGGATCCCAGGAGGGCGGGGATGCCCTCAGACTCCCAGGGACACTAACAGAGCACCTCGGCCCCAGAGAGAGCGCGCCACACCCGCCACCGAGCTCCCTAAAGGGCTGCAGCGCCCAAAGGTGCACTCTGGAGCAGCTCGCAGGTGGATACGTGGGGGCTCCGTGGAAGGGGGGGGGCTGCTCCTCCAAGGGAACAGCTCAGAGGCAGCTCGGTGGCAGTGCCGCACGGAGGGTCTGCGCGGCCCCTGGAGCAGCTGGGAGGCGGCTCCGGCAGAGGCTCCACGCGGAGGGGCCTGCTCGGCCCATGGAGCAGCTCGGGAGCGGCTCTAGCAGAGGCTCCGTGCAGAAGGTGCTGCGCAGCCGGGAGCGCGAATCCGACAGTGCAGGCCCGGGAGCACAGGGCACCACGGACACAGCCCAGGATCCGGCGCTCCCCCAGAAGAGGCAGAAGCCAGGAGGGCACAGGACAGCAAGGACACTCCTGCCCCGAGCTGAGCAGATCAGCGGCCCCGCCCCCAGAGCATCCAGGCCCCTGCAGACTGAGAGCTCTGTTGTTACTGCAAGAGCTGATTCCGGGGCTCCAGAGCTGGCCGCCGCCACTGTTGTTGTTTCTCCTGGGGCCTCACAGGATAAACAACCCCCAGTGAGCCTCACAGTGGCCTCACCGTATAAACAGATTAAACATCTTTCACCGAGCCTTGAACCAGGCAGGGGGCTGGGTAGCTCCCCCAATGCTAACACCTGATAATCAGCACAACAGGACCCTCCCCCAGAAGACTAGCTAGACGGTCAGGGGAGAAACAAATTATTGACCAACCAGCACTTGAAAGTTCCAGGGGAAGTCGAGGAATTTACAGTATACAGAGTCAGAGGATACTCCCCCTTGTTTTTTTTTTTTTGTTTGTTTTTTTGTGTGTGTGTTTTATTTCTGTTTGCTCCCCACCCTCCTTTTTTCATTTTTTTCTTTTCTTCTCTTTTTCTTTCTTTTTCCTCTTTTTTTTCTTTTCTTTCCTTTTTCTCTTCTCTCTTTTTCTCCTTTTCCCAATACAAATTGTTTTTGGCCACTCTGCATGGAGCAAAATGCCTAGAAGGAAAACCTCACCTCAAAAGACAGAAACAGAAACAGTCCTCCCTCCCACAGAGTTACAAAATTTGGATTACATTCAATGTCAGAAAGCCAATTCAGAAGCACTATTATAAAGCTACAGGTGGCTCTAGAAAAAAGCATAAAGGACTCAAGAGACTTCATGACTGCAGAATATAGATCTAATCATGCTGAAGTTAAAAATCAATTGAATGAGATGCAATCCAAACTGGAGGTCCTAACGATGAGGTTAATGAGGTAGAAGAATGAGTGAGTGACATAGAAGACAGGTTGATGGCAAGGAAGGAGGCAAAGGAAATAGAGAAAATCAAAAGACCATGAGGAAAGGTTAAGGGAAATAAATGATAACCTCAGAAGAAAAAATCTACGTTTAAAGGGGATTCCAGAGGGTGCCGAAAGGAACAGAGGACCAGAAAGTGTATTTGAACAAATCATAGCTGAGAACTTCCCTAACTTGGGGAAGGAATCAGGCATGCAGATCCTTGAGATAGAGTTTTCCCCCCTATAATCAACGAAAACCTTTCAACACCCTGATGTTTCATAGTGAAACTTCCAAATTCCAAAGATAAAGAGAAGATCCTCAAAGCAGCAAGATACAAGGGATCCCTAAACTTTATGGGGAGAAGTTGTAGGTTAACAGCAGACCTCTCCACAGCGACCTGGATGATTTACCTGTGGTGAATAGAAGGTGTGCCCTGGTTTGGTGTGTTTGCCATGAACAGGCTGATTGAGCTGTTTATGCATCCTCAGATCCCCCGGTCTCCTGGGTGGACCCCACATTCTTCCTCTTTGCAATCCGATTCTGTAATGACTATCAGGGGAGAAACCCAGTTTTATGCTCACTTGACAAAAACAAGTTGGAACATTTCATGGTGGCTGACAGAACTTTGCCCTAAAACATATGATTCTTTAAAACTTGTTTAACATTTATACCAAAGGTCACGCTCTGCAGGTGTATGCATGGTGGGTGCACACGGGGTAAGGCCTGGTGTGCCCTGCGGAGTGGACACAGTGAGACCATATGGGTTTTAATTGAAAACACATCAATCATGGGTCACACTACCAGTGTTGTCAGGTATTTGTTCTTGTAATATATTTTCAGGTGTTTTGTTTTTCCAATTTAATTCTCTCACCCTGTTGTCTGACTGTGAACTGCTAACAGTGTTAAACTTGATGTAAATACACGAGGCCCTTGAAAGGGGAATGCTATCTGCCTGTTGTCTCACAAGGCTTGCCACCATGACTTTAAAGAAACTAATATATTGAAAAAGTATATTTGAACCCTTGATTACTTTAATTGCACCATTAAAACATTTGACTTAAATTATTTGATCATTCCAGTTGGTGTACTGTTTTCTAATTTCTCAATGTGCACACCAATTTGCCTGTCAGTCCACATGTCTTGTTCACTGGTCTATAATTTTTCTGTAATTACTAAAGGCAAAGGACTAGATGCACTACTGTGTAAAGAGATTACACATGACTACCCTATTGCACTTAAATAGTATGTGGGGATTTACAATCGCTTGCATTGTTTCACAAAATAAATATCTCAATGTCAAATACTAAAAAAAAATGCCATCAAGCAGGTCACCATGAAGAAGGATTACCAGCAGCGCAAGATGGAGAAGGAGCTGAGCCCTCAGAAACCTGCCATCACCCTGAGTGCAATCTTTTTGTGTGCATATGAAACATTCTCCAGAATAGATCGCATACCAGGTCCCAAATCAGATCTTAACAGTACAAAAAGATGAAGACTATACCATGCATAGTTTCCAACCACAATGCCATGAAACTTAAGTTCAACCACAAGAAAAAATTTGGAAAACCCAGAATTACATGGGCGTTAAAGAATATCCTCCTGCTCATAATGAATGGGTGAACAGGGAAATTAAAGTGTAAATTAAAAATACATGGAATGAAATGAAAATATGAAATTTTTAATAAAATATGTCTTAAGTGATCCTATGATTTTCACACATGCTCTTCCTAACCTCCATTGTGGATTACAACCAATTTCTCTGAGGTATTTGAGATTAATCACCAAGCCAGATGGTAACTTCCTTCCTTGCCTATTGACTCTGAGGCATGAAGAGCTCAAAGTATCCAGGCATCAGTTTCAATTTCCAGTTCAGAAGGATTGTTTTTGTGCCTCTCTTTGAAAATGAGACCTCTAGGCCAGCGGAGATTAAAATCGTGGGAACACAAATTAAACACTTTGGAAGTAGACCTTGAAGGGATATAGTGAGCAGTACCCCTCCCTGTTCCAATCCTTGATTCCTGCACCTGTGAATAGGAGCTATGGGAGAAACAGCATCATATATTAGAAGCTGATTTGGAACATATATGGCCGTCTGGAGAACCTTGTCCTAGCCTGCAAGGAATTGCCACCGAGCTGGCACTACAGCTGCAGCTTCATTTTTTGAATTTATTTTTTATTGGTGTTCAATTTGCCAACATATCGAGTAACCCCCAGTGCTCATCCCAACAAGTGCCGCCCTCAGAGCCCGTCTCCCATTCCCCCCCACTTCCCGCCCACCTCCGTTTCTACCACCCCTAATTCATTTCCCAGAGTAGGTAGTCTCTCATGTTCTGTCTCCCTTTCTGATATTGCCCGCTCATTTTCTCCTTTCCCCTTTCTTCCCTTTCACTATCTTTTATATTCCCCAAATGAATGAGACCATATAAGGATTGTCCTTCTCTGATTGACTTATTTCACTCAGCATAATACCCTCCGGTTCCATCCACAGCGAAGCAAATGATGGGTATTCGTCGTTTCTAAAGGCTGAGTAATATACCATTGTGTACATAGACCACAACCTCTTTATCCATTCATCCTTCGATGGACACTGAGGCTCCTTCCACAGTTTGGCAACTGTGGACATTGCTGCTATAAACATTGGGTTGCAGGTGTCCCAGTGTTTCACTGCTTCTGTATGTTTGGGGTAAATCCCCAGCAGTGCAATTGATGCGTCATAAGGCAGTTCTATTTTTACCTTCCTTTGACAAACCTCCACACAGTTTTTCAGAGTGGCTGCACCAGTTCACATTCCCACCAACAGTGCAAGGGTTACCCCTTTCTCCACATCGTGTCCAACATTTGTTGTTTCCTTCCTTCTTAATCTTCACCATTCTCACTGGGCTGAGGTGGCATCTCGTTGTGCTTTTGATGTGTATATCCTTGATGGACAGTGATGCAGAGCATTTTATCATGTGCTTATGGCCGGGTCTATGTATTCCTCTGTGAATATTCTGTTCATGGCTTTTGCTCATTTCATGATTGGACTGTTCGTTTCTTCGCTGTGGAGTATACTAGGTAGAGATCTTGGATACTAAAACTTTATCTCATAGGCCATTTGCAAATATCTTCTCCCGTTCTGTAAGTTGTATTTTAGTTTTGTTGACAGTTTCTTTTGGCGTCCAGGAGCTTTTTATCTTGATGAAGTCCCAATAGTTCATTTGTGCTTTTGTTACCCTTGCCTTTCTAGATGTATCTTGCAAGAAGTTGCTGTGGCAAAGTTCAAAAAGGGTGTTGCCTGTGTTCTACTCTAGGATTGCGATGGATGCTCATCTCACATTTAGATCTTTCATCCATTTTGAGTTTATCTTTGGGCATGGTGTAAGACAATGGTCTAGTTTCCTTCTTCTGCATGTGGATGTCCAATTTTCCCAGCAATATTTTTGAAGACACGGTCTTTTTCCAGTGGATAGTCTTTACTGCTTTGTCAAATATTAGTTGACCATAGAGTTGAGGTCTATTTCTGCATTCTCTATTCCGCTCCATTGATCTATGTGTCTCCTTTTGTGCTGGTACCACACTGTCTTGACGACGACAGCTTTGTAGTACAACGTGACATCTGGTATTGTAATGCCCCTGGCTCTGGTTTTCTTTGTTAATATTCCCTTGGCTATTCGGGGTCCTTTCTGATTCCACACAAATCGTAAGATGATTTGTGCCAACTCTCCGAAGAAAGGCCATGGTATTTTGATAGGGGTTGCATTAAATGTGTTAATTGCCCTGGATAGCATTGACATTTTCACAATATTAATACTTCCAATCCATGAGCATGGAATGTATTTCCATCTCTTGGTGTCTTCCTCAAATTCTTTCAGAAGTGTCCTGTAGTTTTTAGGGTATAGATCCTTTACCTCTTTGGTTAGGTTTATTCCTATCTATCTGATGCTTTTGGGTGCAACTGTAAATGGGATTGACTCCTTAATTTCTCTTTCTTCACTCTCACTGTTAGTGTATAGAAATGCCACTGACTTCTGGGCTTTGAGTTTGTATCCTGCCACACTGCCAAATGGCTGTATGGGTTCTTCCAATCTTGGGGTGGAGTCTCTTGGGTTTTCTAGGTACAGTATGATGTCATCTGCCAAGAGGGAGAGTTTGACTTCTTCTTTGCCTATTTGAATGCCCTTTATTTCTTTTTGTTGCCTGATTGCTGAGGCTAGGACTTCTAGTACTCTGTTGCATAGCAGTGGTGAGAGTGGTCATCCCTGTCTTGTTCCTGATCTTAGGGGAAAGGATCCCAGTGTTTCCCCATTGAGAATGATATTTAATGCGGGCTTTTCATAGATAGCTTTTGAGATGCTGAGGAATGTTCCCTCTATACCTACACTCTCAAGAGTTTTGATCAGGAATGGATGGTGTATTTTGTCAAATGCTTTCTCTGCATCTATTGAGAGGATCCTTTGGTTCTCATTTTTTATCTTGATGATATGATGAATCACATTTTCTGTTTTACGAGTGTTGAGCCAGCCTTGCTTCCCGGGGATAAATCCCACTTGGTCATGGTGAATAATCTTCTTAATGCACCGTTGGATCCTCCTGGCTAGTATTTTGTTGAGAATTTTTGCATCCGTGTTCATCAGGGATATTGGTCTGTAATTCTCCTTTTTGTGGGGTCTCTGTCTGGTTTTGGAATTAAAGTGATGTTGGCCTCATAGAACGAGTTTGGAAGTACTCCATCTCTTTATCTTTTGGAACAGCTTTAGGAGAATAGGTATGGTTTCTTCTTGAAACGTTTGATAGAATTCCCCTGGGAAGCCATCTGGCCCAGACTTTTGTGCCTTCGAGGTTTTGAGAACTGCTTAAATTTCCTCCCTGGTTATCGGCCTGTTCAGGTTTTCTATTTCTTCTTGTCCCAGTTTTGGTAGTTTGTGGTTTTCCAGAAATGTGTCCATTTCTTCTAGATTGCCTAATTTATTGTCATATAGCTGCTCATAATAAGTTTTTAACCGTCTGTATTTTTGATGTTGCTGGTGACTGTTTTTTCTCATTAATGATTTTATTAAATTGAGTCCTTTCTCTCTTCTATTTAATAAGGCTGGCGAATGATTTATCAATCTTATTAATTCTTTCTGTTTTTTTTACCTTTGAAGTTTTCTTTAATAAAGTTTTTTATTGGTGTTCAATTTGCCAACATATAGAATAACACCCAGTGCTCATCCCATCAAGTGCCCCCCTCAGTGCTCATCACCCAGTCACCCGCATGCCCTGGCAACCTCCCCTTCCATCACCCGTAGTTTGTTTCCCAGAGTTCGGTTTCTCTTATGTTCTGTCTCCCTTTCTGATATTTCCCACTCATTTTTTCTCCTTTCCCCTTTATTCCCTTTCACTATTTTTATATTCCCCAAATAAATGAGACCATATAATGTTTGTAGTTCTCTGATTGATTTATTTCACTCCGCATACTACCCTCCAGTTCCATCCACGTCGAAGCAAATGGTGGGTATTTGTCATCAGATAATGGGCTAGTTTCCAAGTTTTATAAAGACTTATTAAACTCAACACTAATGAAACAAACAATCCAATCATGAAATGGGCAAAAGACATGAACAGAGATCTCACAGAGGAAGACATAGACATGGCTAACAAGCACATGAGGAAATGCTCTGCATCACTTGCCATCAGGGAAATATAAATCAAAACCACAATGAGAAACCATCTCACACCACCGAGAATGGGGAAAATTAACAAAGCAGGAAACCACAAATGTTGGAGAGGATGTGGAGAAAGGGGAACCCTCCTGCACTGTTGTTGGGAATGTGAATTGGTGCAGCCACTCTGGAGAACTGTGTGGAGGATCCTCAAATAGTGATAAATAGATCTGCGCTCCGACCCAGGAACTGCACTGCTGGGGATTGACCCCAAAGATACAGATGCAATGTAATGCTGGGAGACCTCCACACCGATGTTTATAGATGCGATGTCCACAATAGCCAAACTGTGGAAGGAGCCTCGGTGTCCTTATTCTTTCAAAGAACCAACTCCTGGCATTGTTCATCTCTTCCATGTTTCCTCTGGTCTCTATTTCATATAGTTCTGCCCGAATCTTTATTAACTTTCTTCTGCTGCTGGGTGTAGGATCTATTTGCTGTTTTTTTTCTCCAGCTCCATCAGGTGCGAGCTTTGCTTTTGTATGAGAGTTCTTTCCAGTTTTCGCTTGAATGCATGCTCATATTGCGATGTATTTCCCCCCTCAAGACTACTTTTGCTGTATCCCAAAGAATTTGAATGGTTGTATCTTCATTCTCATTAGTTTCCATGAATTTTTAAATTCTTCCTTAATTTCCTGGTTCTCCCTTCAACTTTTCGCAGGATGGTCCTTATCCTCCACGTGTTTGAAATCCTTCCAAACTTCTTCTGGTGATTTAGTTCTAATTTCAAAGCATTATGGTTTGAAAATATCCCGGGGATGATCCCAATCTTTGGGTGTCGGTTTATACCTGATTTGTGACCAAGTATGTTGTCTAATCTGGAGAAAGTTCCATGTGCACTTGAAAAGAATGTGGATTCAATGGTGTTTGGATGGAAAGTTCTGTAAATATCTTTGAAATGCATCTGGTCCAGTGTATCATTTAAAGCTCTTGTTTCTTTGGAGATGTTGTGCTTAGAAACACCTATTCAGTCCCTGTTTTTGTGGATTGTTCTCTTTGACTTCCTCTATTATAGAAACCCCTTAGTATTTCTTGCAGAGCTGGCTCCATGGTCACATATTCTTTCAGTTTCTGCCTATCTTGGAAGCTCTTTATCTCTCCTTCTATTCTGAATGAGAGCCTTGCTGGATACAGTATTCTAGGCTTCATGTTCTTCTCATTTAGGACCCTGAATATATCTTTTTTTAATTTTTATTTATTTATGATAGTCACACACACACACACAGAGAGAGAGAGAGAGAGAGAGGCAGAGACACAGGCAGAGTGAGAAGCAGGCTCCATGCACCGGGAGCCCGATGTGGGATTCGATCCTGGGTCTCCAGGATCGCGTCCTGGGCCAAAGGCAGGCGCTAAACCGCTGCAACACCCAAGGATCTCCAGGACCCTGAATATATCCTGCCAGACCTTTCTGCCCTGCCAGTTCTCTGTGGAGAAGTCTGCTGCCATGCTAATCTTCTCCCCACAAAATTTAGCGATTTCTTGTTTCTTGCTGCTTTAATGGTCTTCTCTTTATCTGTGGAATTTACAAATTTCACTATTAAATGTTGAGGTGTTGAGCCGTTTTTATTGATTTTAGGGGGGTGGATATCTCTATTTCCTGATCTGAGTGCCTGTTTCCCTCCCCAAATTAGGGAAGTTTTCAGCTATGATTGGTTCAAATACATATTCTGGACCTCTGTCCCTTTTGGCACCCTCGGGAACCCTAGGTAAACATAGATTTTCCCTTCTGAGGCGGTCATTTATTTCCATTAAGCTATCATCATGATCTTTTAGTCGTTTTTCTCTTTTTTTCTCAGTTTCCATCCTTGCCATCAACAGGTCTTATAAGTCACTCACTCGGTCTTCTACCTTGTTAACCCTCATTGTTAGGACCTCTAGTTTGGAGTGCATCTCACTTAATTGATTTTTAATATCGCCCTCATTGGATCTAAATTCTGTAGTCATGAAGTCTCTTGAATCCTTCATGCTTTTTTTTGAGAGTCACCGGTAGCTTTATAACTGTGCATCTGAATTGGCTTTCTGAGATTGAATTGTAATCCAAATTTTGTAACTCGGTGGGAGAGAGGACTGTTTCTGATTCTTTCTTTTGAGGAGAGGTTTTCCTTCTAGTCATTTTGCTCAGTGCAGAGTGGCCAAAAACAAGTTGTACTTGATTGAAGTGTGGACTCTTCTCTGACTGTAGCATTCCAGCTGTTCTCTCTATAAATCTCAGGCCAAATTCCTAGGTTTTCAAGATGATTTGAAAGTTATCTAGGTAACTGGGTGGGGACAGGTGACTTGGGGATCCTAGTCGTCCACCATCTTGCCCCCTCTTCCTCTTTTTTCTGTTTAAGCATGGTTTCTAGGCAATGATATCAGGAGGGTCAATGAGAAAGTCATCTGACATCGGCCACCTGAGCTGCATGGTGATTGGCCACCTGAAACAGGCCAACCTGGGAGCCTGTATGATTGGCCAGGGCATGGCAGTGACATCACAGAAAGACACTCTGATGCACCTGGGCTGATATAAGAGCATGGCAACCCCGCAGGCCCCCGTGACAACAGAGATGGCACTTCAGCCACAGTTCTCCCTGCTCTCCCTCAGGTTCTCTGCCCTATTTTCTGCTCCTACCCATGGCAAGCCCCCTGTCCACCAGTTCTGACCCAGGCCTCTTGCCAGCTCTTTGGGCTCCCCCTGCACATCTCTTCATCCTCCTCTGTGTTCCTGAGTATCCACGAACCCACAACAGGCAACTCCTGGTCCCATTTCCCACTGTGAGGTTGGCCTGGCTCCTCATGGACACATTCCCATGTGGACTGTGGGAGTGGGACACTGGGAATCAATACCATGGATACTCAGGCAGAGGAAAAAAGCCTCTCCCACACTTCTGTGGTCAATATCGGGCTCAACAGAGGAAAGATGTGAGTCCAAGTCCTGAGGAAACCCAGGGCATTCATGGCTTCTCTGGAGCTCTCCAACCCAGCTCAGCACAAGGCACATTACAGCCCTAAAACTTCAGTCCACCCCCATGTGTACAATGTCTGCAGTGCCTTTAAGCATCTGTTATAGAGAGTATTTTAGGAAACAAGTAAATCCTGGGAAAAGGAGTCACCACATCACTGGACATGGTGGGGGACATTGGATCACGGGCCCTCAGACCACGAGCTGCCTGCCCCAGCTCACTAGTGGTCAAACAGATCCTCCAGATCCCTGGCTGACCAGGAGCCCACAGACCACAAACCCTTGAACACAGTAGGACACTGAGAAATTCAGTCCGCAGAACAGAGCAACTACCATGAGCCCTCAGACTGGGAACTGTCTGAACCCACAACCCCCTGGGCATGTGTGTCACCCAGACACGGGATGAACAACGAACTCTCATAGCACCAGCTCTCCAGCTGAGTGCAGTATAAGGCAAGGGGGCCAAGGGAAGACTGGGTTTGCTGAGTGTCTCTAAATCATGATCCCTGCATCCCAGCTCATCACTGGGAAAGGAGGCACCTGCACAGTGGGATCAGCATGTGCCTTGGACCTGGAGACCAACATCACAGCTCAGCTGTACTCAGTTAGGCCCCTGCTAAGTGGGCTCCCCTTGTGATTTGGACTTGGGGTTATACATTCCAGACATGGCTAGGCCAAGCAGGCCCCTGGATAGCAGGCTCACCATGTGCCACTGGACCCCTAGACTAACAGCATATCTCAGCACTAGGGCAAGCCGGCCTCTGCTTAGGAAGAATTCATGAGATTGAGAAAACTCTCGTAGGACTTATTAAGGAAAAGATAAAGAATCCAAACAAATAAAATCATGAATGATCAAAACCAACTCCAAATAAATGAAAACAGTTATAAAGAATTTTGTGAGCAATTATATTCCCCCAAATTAGGCAATCTGGAAAAAAAATGGATGCTTTTCTGGAGGCTTATAAACTATGACAGTGGAAACAGGAAGAAATTGAAAACCTGAACAGATCCATAACTAGTAAAGTAATTGAAGCAGTCATCAATATCTTCCCAGAAACCTACAATCCAGGGATGAATGTCTCCCAGAGAATTCAACCAAATATTTGAATAAGAAGTAATACTTATTCTGTTGAAGCTCTTTCAAATAGAGCAAGGAAATGCAAGGAAAACTTCCAAACTCATTCTTTGAGGTCAGCATTACCTTGATCCCAAAACCAAAGATCCAACCAAACAGGAGAACTACAGACCAATATACCTAATGAAAATGGATGCCAAAATTATCACCAATATACTAACTAAGGGAATACAAGGGTACATCAAAAGGATTATTCACCATGACCATGTGGGATTGAATGCTTGACTTGCAAGGGTGGTTCAACATTTGTAAGTCAATCAGCATGATAGATCACGTTAATAAAGGAAAGGGCCTGACTCTTATGATCTTCTCAATTGATGCAGAAAAAAATCTTAGACAAAATGCAGCATCCTTTTCTTGATTAAAACTCTCCATAGGAGGATGCGGAGAAAAGGGAACACTCTTGCACTGTTGGTGGGAATGTGAAATGGTGCAGGCACGCTGGAAAACTGTGTGGAGGTTCCTCAAAGAGTTAAAAATAGACCTGCCCTACGACCCAGCAATTGAACTGCTGGGGATTTACCCCAAAGATACAGATGCAATGAAACACCTGAACACCTGCACCCGGTGTTTATAGCAGCAATGTCCACAATAGCCAAACTGTGGAAGGAGCCTCGGTGTCCATCGAAAGATGAATGGATAAAGAAGATGTGGTGTATGTATACAATGGAATATTACTCAGCCATTAGAAACGACAAATACCCACCATTTGCTTCAACGTGGATGGAACTGGAAGGTATTATGCTGAGTGAAATAAGTCAATCAGAGAAGGACAAACATTATATGGTCTTATTCATTTGGGGAATATAAATAATAGTGAAAGGGAATAGAAGGGAAGGGAGAAGAAATGGGTAGGAAATATCAGAAAGGGAGACAGCACATGAAGACTTCTAACTCTGGGAAATGAACTAGGGGTGGTGGAAGTGTATGAGGGCGGGGGATGGGGGTGAATGGGTGACGGGCACTGAGGGGACACTTGACGGGATGAGCACTGGGTGTTATTCTGTATGTTGGCAAATGGAACACCAATAAAAAATAAATTTATAATTATAAAAAAAACTGTCAAAAAAAAAAAAGCTCTCCACAGTGTAGGGATTGGGAGAATAGACCGAACAGCATAAAAGCCATCTACGAAACCCATGGTGAATATCATTCTCACTGGGAAAAATCTGACAGCCTTTCCCCTAAGGTGAGGAACACAACAAGAATGCCCACTCTCACCACCATTCTTCAACAGAGTAATAGAATTACTAGCCTCAACAATCAGAAAACAAAAAGAAATAAAAGCCATTCAAGATATAAAATCAATGCACAGAAATCAGTTGTATTTATAGACACTAAACGTGATAGAGAAGAAAGAGAAATTAAGGGTTGATCCTACTTAAAATTGCACCAGAAAACATAAAATACCTAGGAATAAACATAATGAAAGAGGTAAATGATCTGTAACTACAGAACACCTATGAAAGAAATTGTGGAAGAGCAAAAGAGATGCATTTGAACAATCAATATTGTGAAAATGTCCATGCTACCCAGGGCACTGTTCACTTTCAAGGTAGTCCCTATCAAAATACCATTGACGTTTTTCACAGAGCAGAAACTAATATTTCTAAGATTTGCATGGAACCAGAGAAGACCCCAATTAGTCATAGGAATGTTCAAAAAGAAATCAAAAGCTGGTTATATCACAATATGTCTGGACTTCAGGGTGTATTTTGTGTAAGGCTTTTTCTGCATTACACAGACAGAGCTGTCATCATCAATATGTTATTGTACTGGCACTGAAACAGACACATTGATCGAGGAACAGAATAGAGAACCCAGAAATGGACCCTCAACTCTATGGTCAAGTAATCTTCGACAAAGCAGAAAAGAATATCCCCTGGAAAAACAACAGTCTCTTCAACAAATTGGAGAGCCACATGCAGAAGAACACACCTGGACCATTCTCTTACACCACACACAAAGATAAACTCAAAATGGATGAAAGACCTAAAGGCAAAATAGCAATCCATCACAATCCTACAGGAAACCACAGGCAGCAACCTCTTTGACCTTGGCCATAGCAACTTATGCAAGACATGTCTGTAAAAGCCAGGGAAACAAAAGCAAAACTGAAATATTGGGACTTCATCAAGATAAAAAGCAAAGGTAGCAGTCCATAAAACTAAGAAACAACCTACAAAATGGGAGAAGGCATTTGCACACAACAGAATAGATAAAAGGCTAGTATCAAAGATCTATAAAGAACTTATGGAACTCAACACCGAAAACAAGTAATCAAGTGAAGAAATGGGCAGAGACATGAACAGACATTTCTCAAAAGAAGACCTACAGGTGCCCAACAAACACATGAAAAAATGTTCCATTTCACTCATTATCTGCAAAATACCAATCAAAACAAACCCACAATGAGATACCACCTCACATGTGTCAGAATGGCTAAAATGAACAAGACAGGAAACAACAAACATTGGCCAGGATTTGGAGAAAGGGAAACCCTCTTGCACTCTTGGTGAGAATGCAAAGTGGTGCAGGCACTCTGGAAAAGTGTGCAGGTTCCTCAAGAACTTAAAAGCAGAGCTACCCTATGAACCAGCAATTGCACTACTGGGTATTTACCACCAAGACACAGAGGTAGTGAAAAGAAGGGGCACCTGCACCCCAATGTTCACAGCAGCAATATCCACAATGGTCAAAATGTGGAAGGAGCTCCAATATCCATTGACAGATGAATGGGTAAAGAAGATATGGTCTATAGATATGATGGTAAATTACTCAGGCTTTAGAAAGGATGATTTTTACTATTTCTATCGACATGGATGGAACTGGAGGGTGTTAGTCAGTGAGTGAAATAACTCAGTCAGTGAAAGACAATTATCATATGGCTTGATTCATACATAAGAAACATTGCATATAACCACAGGGGAAGGGAGGGAAAACTGAATGGGAAGTCATGAGAGAGAGACAGAAAAATGATGAAAGATACTTAACTCTGTGAAATAAACTGAGAGTCGCTGGAGGAGAGGTGAGAGGGGGGCATTAAGAATGGCACATTGTGGGCAGCCCCTGTGGCACAGCGGTTTAGTGCTGCCTGCAGCCCAGGGTGTGATCCTGGAGACCTGGGATCAAGTCCCACGTCGGGCTCCCTGGATGGAGCCTGCTTCTCCTCTGCCTGTGTCTCTGCCTCCCTCTCTCTCTCTCTGTGACTATCATAAATAAATAAATAAATAAATAAATAAATAAATAAATAAATAAATAAATAAAATTAAAAAAAGAAGGGCACATTGTGTGATGAGCACTGAGTTTAACACACAAATGATAAATTACTGATCATTACATCTGATACTACTGGTTTATTATATGGTGGCAAATTGAATTCAGATTTTTAAAAAGTAAAATAAAAATAAGTTAAAATAAAATATTTGTGTAAATAGAATGGGAAAACAGGAAACCAAAATAATGAGAGACAAGGCTGTCGGCAAGATGACGGAAGAGTAGGATCCCGAAATCAACTGTCCTCCTCAACTTACCTAGATAACTTTCAAATCATCCTGAAAACCTATGAATTTGGCCAGAGATTTAAAGAGAGAACAGCTGGAAGGCTACAGTGAGAAGTGTTTGCGCTTCTATCAAGGAAGGAACACGGAAAAATAAATAAGTAGACTCCAGTTGGGGAGAGCCTCCACGAGGAGCCGGGTAAGACCGGGCAGGAGAGACTCCAGTACAGGAAAGCCCAGACCAGGAGAATCAAGAACTTACCAACCTTCCTGGATGGAAAGGCACTCACAGGAAACTCAGGCAGTATCCCAGGAGGGGCAGGGGAGCCCCCCAGGTTCCTGGGGTCACTAACATAGGAAATAGGGAGAGTGTGCCACAGACCGTGGACGGAGCTCTGAAAAGGGCTGGAGCGGGCACCCAGCGGGCCCTGGGAACAGCTCAGGAGGTGGCAACGGCAGCAGATCGGCTAGGAGGGGAATGGGCCACCACAAGAGAGCGATTCCAAGGCGCAGGCCCCGGATCCCAGGGCGCCAAGGGACACAGCAAGGATCCGGCTATCCCCTTGGGACATGTGGGGGCCAGGACACAGGACAGCAAGGACGCTCCTGCCGCCAGGCACCCCCGAGCTGTGCAGGTCAGTGCCCCCCACACCCGCAGCATCCAGGCTCCCACGGACTGGGGTTTGCAGGAGTTACTGCAGGAGCTGTCTCTAGGGCTGAAGAGCTGGCCGACGCCAGTGTTGTTGTTCCTCCCTAGGTCAAGTGTGCCTGGGACGGAGTGGGGCCACCAGGGAGCATGGTTCTCACAGGATAAACAGCTCCCAGGGAGCAGTGCCCCTGGCAGGGGACAGGGCAGCTCCCCCTGGCACACACCTGACAATCAGAAAACAAGGCACCTCCCCCAGAAGATCACCTGGAAGGAAACGGGAAGAGCAAGTTCTTGACCAAGCAGCACTGGAAAGCTCCAGGGGAAGTCGAGGGATTACAGTATATAGAATGAGAGGATACCCCTCCTTGTTATTTTTTTTATTTTGAAATGTTTTTTTTTTCTTCTTTTCCTTTACTTTTTGCATTACGATTTGTTTTTAGCCACTCTGCACTGAGCAAATTGACTTCAAGGAAGAACACTCCCCAAAGAAACAATTAGAAACAGTCCCCTCTCCCACAAAATTACAGAAATTGGGTTACAATTCGATTTCACAATGCCAATGCAGAAGCACAAAACTAAAGCTACTGGTGGCTCTGGAAAAAAGCATGAAGGATTCAAGAGACTTCATGACTGCAGAATATAGATCTAATCAGGCCAAATTTAAAAATCAATTGAATGAGATGCAATACAAACTGGAGGTCCTAACGATGAGGTTAATGAGGTAAAGAACGAGTGAGTGACATAGAAGACAGACTGATGGCAAGGAAGGAAGCAGAGGAAAAGAGAGAAAAACAAAAGACCATGAGGAAAGGTTCATGGACATAAATGATAACCTCAGAAGTTAAAATCTACATTTAAAGGGGGTTCCAATTGTAAATGGGTTTGACTCCTTAAATGCTCTTTCTTCAGTCTCATTGTTAGTGTGTAGAAATGCCACTGATTTCTGGGCATTGACTTTGTATCCTGCCACGCTACCAAAATGCTGTATGAGTTCTAGCAACCTTGGGGTGGAGGCTTTTGGGTTTTCTATGTAGAGTATCATGTCATCGGCGAAGAGGGAGAGTTTGACTTCTTCTTTGCCAATTTGAATGCCTTTAATGTCTTTTTGTTGTCTGATTGCTGAGGCTAGGACTTCCAGTACTATGATGAATAGCACTGGTGAGAGTGGACATCCCTGTCTTGTTCCTGATCTTAGGGGAAAGGCTCCCAGTGCTTCCCCACTGAGAATGATATTTGCTGTGAGCCTTTCATAGACGGCTTTTCAGATGTTGAGGAATGTTCCCTCTATCCCTACACTCTGAAGAGTTTTGATCAGGAATGGATGCTGTATTTTGTCAAATGCTTTCTCTGCATCTAATGAGAGGATCATATGGTTCTTGGTTTTTCTCTTGCTGATATGATGAATCACATTGATTGTTTTACAAGTGTTGTACCAACCTTGTGTCCTGGGGATAAATCCTACTTGGTCATGGTGAATAATTTTCTTAATGTACTATTGGATCCTATTGGCTAGTTTCTTGTTGAGAATTTTTGCATCTATGTTCATCAGGGATATTGGTCTGTAATTCTCCTTTGTGGTGGGGTCTTTGTCTGGTTTTGAAATTAAGGTGATGCTGGCCTCATAGAACGAATTTGGAAGTACTCCATCTCTTTCTATCTTTCCAAACAGCTTTAGTAGAATAGGTATGGTTTCTTCTTGAAACGTTTGATAGAATTCCCCACGGAAGCCATCTGGCCCTGGACTTTCGTGTCTTGGCAGGTTTTTGATGACTGCTTCAATTTCCTCCCTGGTTATTGGCCTGTTCAGGTTTACTATTTCTTCCTGTTCCAGTTTTGGTAGTTTGTGGCTTTCCAGAAATGCGTCCTTTTCTTCTAGATTGCCTAATTTATTGGTGTATAGCTGTTCATAATGTTTTTAAAATCGTTTGTATTTCCTTGGTGTTGGTAGTGATCTCTCCTTTCTCACTCATGATTTTATTAATTTGAGTCTTCTCTCTCTTCTTTTTAATAAGGTTGGCTAATGGTTTATCTATCTTATTAATTCTTTCAAAGAACCAACTCCTGGTTTTGTTGATCTGTTCCACAGTTCTTCTGGTCTCGATTTCGTTGAGTTCTGTTCGAATCTTTATTAACTCTCTTCTTCTGCTGTGTTTAGGATCTATTTGCTGTTTTTTCTCTAGCGCCTTCAGGTGTAAGGTTAGCTTTTGTATTTGAGTTCTTTCCAGTTTTTGAATGGATGCTTGTATTGTGATGTATTTCCCCCTCAGGGCTGCTTTTGCTGCATCCCAAAGATTTTGAACAATTGTATCTTCATTCTCATTAGTTTCCATGAATCTTTTTAATTCTTCCTTAATTTCTTGGTTGACCCTTTTATCTTTTAGCAGGATGGTCCTTAACCTCCACGTGTTTGAAGTCCTTCCAAACTTCTTGTTGTGATTTAGTTCTAATTTCAAGGCATTATGGTCTGAGAATATGCAGGGGACGATCCCAATCTTTTGGTATCGGTTCAGACCTGATTTGTGACCCAGTATGTCACAAATTCTGGAGAAAGTTCCATGTGCACTTGAGAAGAATGTGTATTCAGTTGAGTTTGGATGTAAAGTTCTGTAGATATCTGTGAAATCCATCTGGTCCAGTGTATCATTTAAATCTCTCGTCTTTGGAGATGTTGTGCTTAGAAGACCTATCGAGTGTAGAAAGCTCTAGATTGAAGTCACCAAGTATAAGTGTATTATTATCTAAGTATGTCTTAACTTTGGTTATTAATTGATTGATATATTTCGCAGCTCCCATATTCGGGGCATATATATTGAGGACTGTTAAGTCCTCTTGTTGGATAGATCCTTTAAGTATGATATAGTGTCCCTCTTCATCTCTCACTACAGTCTTTGGGGTAAGTTTTAGTTTATCTGATATAAGGATGGCTACCCCTGCTTTCTTTTGAGGACCATTTGAATGGTACATGGTTCTCCAACCTTTTATTTTCAGGCTGTAGGTGTTTTTCTGTCTAAAATGTGTCTCTTGTAGACAGCAAATAGATGGGTCCTGCTTTTTTATCCAGTCTGAAACCTGCACCTTTTGATGGGGTCATTAAGCCCGTTCACGTTCAGAGTTACTATTGAAAGATATGAGTTTAGTGTCATCGTGATATCTATTCAGTCCTTGTTTTGTGGATTGTTCCACTGGACTTCTTTTTAAAGGGGAATTTTAAGAGTCCCCCTTAAAATTTCTTGCAGAGCTGGTTTGGAGGTCACATATTCTTTCAGTTCCTGCCTGTCTTGGAAGCTCTTTATCTCTCCTTCCATTCTGAATGAGAGCCTTGCTGGATAAAGTATTCTTGGTTGCATGTTCTTCTCATTTAGGACCCTGAATATATCCTGCCAGCCCTTTCTGGCCTGCCACGTCTCTGTGGAGAGGTCTGCTGTTACCCTAATACTCCTCCCCATAAAGTCAGGGATTTCTTGTCTCTTGCTGCTTTAAGGATCTTCTCTTTATCTTTGGAATTGTCAAGCTTCACTATTAAATGTCGAGGTGTTGAATGGTGTTTATTGATTTTGGGGGGGATCTCTCTACCTCCTGAATCTGAATGCCTATTTCCCTTCCCAGATTAGGAAAGTTTTCAGCTATGATTTGTTCAAATACATATTTTGGACCTCTGTCCCTTTTGGCGCACTCGGGAACCCCAATTAAACATAGGTTTTTCTTCCTCAGGCTGTCATTTATTTCCCTTAATCTATCCTCATGGTCTTTTAATTGTCTGTCTCTTTTTTCCTCAGTTTCCCTCTTTGCCATCAACTTGTCTTCTATGTCACTCACTCGTTCTTCCACCTCGTTAACCCTCGTCGTTAGGACTTCTAGTTTGGATTGCATCTCATTCAATTGATTTTTAATTTCTGCCTGATTAGATCTAAATTCTGAAGTCATGGATTCTCTTGAGTCCTTTATGCTTTTTTCTAGAGCCACCTGCAGCTTTATAATAGTGCTTCTGATTTGGCTTTCTGACATTGAATTGTAATCCAGATTTTGTAACTCTGTCGGAGAGAGGACTGTTTCTGATTCTTTCTTTTGAGGTGAGGTTTTCCTTCTTGGCATTTTGCTCAGTGCAGAGTGGCCAAAAACAAGTTGTATTGGGAAAAGGAGAAAAAGAGAGGAGAGAAAGAAGGAAAGAATAGAGAAAATGAAAAAAGGAAGAAAAAGAAAAAAGAGAAGAAAAAGAGAGAGAAAAAGAAAGAAAGGGAAAAAAGGGTGGGGGAAGCAAACAAAAACAAAAATCAAAAACAAAACAAAACAAAACAAAAAAACACCAGGGAATATCTTCTGATTCTGTAGACTTTAAGTCCCTTGACTTCCCCTGGATCTTGTCCATCTAGCTGGTCTTCTGGGGGAGGGGCCTATTGTGCTGATTTTCAGGTGTTAGCACTTGGGGGAGCTGCTCAGCCCCCTGCCTGGTGCAGGGCTCAGTGGGGGTTGTTGTTTACCCCATGAGGCCCCAGGAGGAACAACCACAGTGGTGGTGGCCAGCTCTGGAGCCCTGGATTCAGCTCCTGCAGTAACTGCTGAGCTCTCCATCTGCAGGGGTCTGGATGCTCCGGGGCAGGGCCGCTGATCTGGTCAGCTCGGGGCAGGAGCGTCCTTGCTGTCCTGGGCCCTCCTGGCCTCTTGCCTGTCCCAGGGGGAGATCGGATCCTGTGCTGTGTCCCCCCACGGCCTGGGCTCGGGGCCTGCACTGTTGGATTCACACTCCCGGCCGCACAGCCTCCTCTGCGGAGCCGCTGCCCGAGCCCCTCCGAGCTGCTCCCAGGTCCAGCTGTGTGGGCGCTGCAGCCTGTTAGGGAGCTCAGCCACGGGGTGTGCGCACTCTCCCTGGGGCACAGGTGTCTGTTAGTGTCCCAAGGAGCCTGAGGGCATCCCCACCTGTCTGGGGTCCTGCTCTAACTCCCTGTGAGCGCCTTTCCACCCGGGAAAATTGGTGAAGCTCCTGCTTCTCTGGGACAGAGCTTTCCTGTCCTGGGGGCACTGCCCCTGCCTTAGCCCAGCTCTTCACGGGGCCCCTCCACCTTGGATGCCTTTTGTTTCCTTATTTCTCTTTTCCTCTTTTTCCTACCTTGATAGAAGCCGAATTCTTCTCACTGTAGCATTCCAGCTGTTCTCTCTTTAAATCTCAGGCCGAATTCATAGATTTTCAGGATGATTTGAAGGTTATCTAGGTAATTTGGTGGGGACAGGTAATTTGGGGACCCTTCTCTTCCCCAAACTTGCCCCTCTTCTGCAGATGAAGTTTTCAACATACTCACTAGAGATGTTTTTCAGAAGCTTGTGCGATGCAACTGGAAAAATGCAGGCTTGTAATGTGTATCTCCAGGTGCAGTAGAGCAGGATTCATGGAACTTCCTCACTTAGAATGCTCCTACATTCTCACACCACTAAGTATGCAGCTAGTTGAAAGAGGGCTTAACCCCTAACCCTAACACTAAATCTTAACCCTAACACTAACCCTAACCCCTAACCCTAAAACCTAACCCTACCCTAACCCCTATCCCTAACCCTAAACCTAACAAATAACCCTAACAACCCTAACCCTAAACCTAACTCTAACAACCCTACCCCTAAACCTAACAACCCTAAGCCTAACCTTAACAACCCTACCTTAAACCTAACCTTAACCCTAACCCCATACCTTAACCCTAATCTCCTAACTCTAACCCGTAACCCTAACAACCCTAACCCTACCCTAACCCTAACCACCCTAACCCTAACCCTAAACCTAACAACCTTAAGCCTAACCTTAACAACCCTATCCTAACCTTAACATTAACCCTAACAACCCTAATGCTAACCCTAAACACCCTAACCCTAACAACACTAACCCTAACAAACCTAACCCTAACCCTGGCCCTAACCCAAACCCTAACCCCTAAACCTAACCCTAACCCCTAACCCTAACACTAAACCTCAGACACTAACACTAACCCTCAACCTAATCCCTAACCCAAACCCTAACCCTAACCCTACAGCTAACACCTAACCCTAACCCTAACCCAACTCTAACCCTAACCCTAACAACCCTAACTCTAGCCCTTACCATTACCCTAACCCAAACTCTAACACCTAACCCTAACCCCTAACCCTAACCCTAACCATACCCCTACCCCTAATCCAACCCTAACCCTAGCCCTAACCCCTAACCCTAACACATAACCCGTACCCTAACCCTAACCCGTACCCTAACCCTAACCCATACCCTAACCTTAACCCGTACCCTAACCCGTACCCTAACCTTAATTGTAACCAATACCCTAAACCGCACCCTAACCCTAACCTGTACCGTACCATAGCCTGCACCCTAACCCTAACCTGTACCCTAACCTTAACACTAACCCGTACCATAACCTGTACCCTAACCGTAACCCGTACCCTAACCCATACCCTAACCTTAACCATAACCCATACCCTAACCCGTACCCTAACCCTAACCCATACCCTAACCCTAACCCTAACCCGTACCCTAATCCCTAACCCTAACCCTAAACCTAGCCCAAACCCCTAGCCCTAACCTAACCCATAACTCTAACCCTGCCTTAACCCCTAACCCTAAACTCTAACCCCATCCCCCACTCTAACTCTAACCCTATTCCCTCCCCCTATCCCCTAACCCTCAACCCTATAACCTATCTGTAACATTACCCTAATCCAGACTCTAACTCAGTTTCCTAATCCCTGATACAGTACCTTAACTCCTAACTCATGACCCTTACCCCATCCCTCACCCTAACCAGTAACTCGTAGGCATAAACATGATCACTAATCCATGTCACCTAACTTAACTCTAACCACCTATTGCTCACCCTAAACCCTAACCCTATCTCAATGGTCCCCATTCACTTACCTTGTCGTTCTGAGTAGCCACTGCTGAGGTGGATGTGACTCCGAACAGCGCCTCCAGGGTCCTCCACCGGGTCCTGAGGAAGCCGGACTCCTGTCATGGCAGACGTGGCCCCATGTCTTCCTGAGTCATAGTTTAGACAGCGGGTCCTGAGGACGAGGGGGGGTCCTGTCACTGTGGACTATGCCTCACATCCTCCGGAAACCTCCCCGCGGGTTCTGAGGAGGTCAGGCTCCTGTCACCGTGGACGTGGCCCGACATGGGACTGAAGCCTCCCCGTGGGTCCTGAGAAGGCTGGGGCTCCTGTCAGTGTGGACGCGGCCCCACGTCATCCCGAAAACTCACCGCGGGTCCTGAGGAGGCCGGGGCTCCTGTCAGCGAGGACGCGGCCCCACATCTTCCTCAAGTCTCACCCCGGGTCCTGAGGAGACCAGGCTCCTGTCACCGTGGATGCAGCCCCACATGGTCCTGAAGCCTCCCCGCGGGTCCTGAGGAGGCCGGGGCTCCGGTCAACGTGGACGCGGCCCCACGTCCTCCTCAGGCCTCCAGAGCTCAGACAGGCTCCTGTTAGTGCAGGTGGACGAGGCCTACTGCGCACGCGCGCCCCCTGGGCGGGCCTGGGCTCGGGCGCCCCCTGCGGGACGCTCAGGCACTGCAGGAGGCCGTGCAGGAGGCGGCGTGCCCGCGCCGGGCCGCACCTGCCTCCTTCCAGGCTCCAGCTGAGACCTATGAGCTTCGGAAACGTCGCGCTGAAATGGAGCCCAACACCCGGCTTCCCCAGAAATACTTAAGGACAAGGAATTGGAGCCCACAGGACGCAGAATGAAATGTGGAGCAGACTTTTACACGTCCTGCAAAACTCACTCAACCGTTGTCCACTGTGGGCGGGACCGCGGGCTGGTGCAGCCGCCCTGGAAACAGTGTGGAGGCTCCTGAGGAAGTTACAAATAGAGCCGCCCTGCGACCGGCAGGTGCACGGCCTGGAGCTCACTCCCAAGATACAGATGCAGTGACACTCGGGACACCTGCACCCCAATGTGCACAGCAGGCGGGTCCACAGTAGCCACACTGCGGGAGGAGCCTCGGAGCCCTCGGGCAGATGATGGATAAAGAGGATGGGAGATAGATGATGGTCATAGATGATAGATAGATAGATGATAGGAATGGTACTCAGCTATCAAAGAGAAGGAAATCTTGCCATTTGCAATGACGTGGATAGAACTAGAGGGATCGTGTTAAGTGAAATAAGTCAGTCGGGAAAGAGAATGACCGTGTGGTGTCATTCATAGGTGGAATTAAAGAAGCAAAGCAGATGGACATCTGTGAAGGGAAGGAAAAACAAATAAGATGAAAACAGAGGCAGGAAATACAGACTCTTAATCATAGGAAACGAACTGAGGGTCGCTGGAGGGGAGGGGAAGGGGGAGGGAATAACAGGGGACAGGCATGAAGGAGGGCACGGGAAGTCATGAGCACTAGTGTTATCTCCAACTGGTGAATCCCTGAATGCTTCCTCTGAAAGTATAATACACTATACGTTAATTAATTGGGTTTAAATTAAATTAAGTTAAAAATAATCAGTTGTATCAGAGCACATTTCCTCTGGACTCTCTTTTCTGCTCCTTCAGCTTATGCCGGGACCACCCCCCGTGGGTCTGGTTTGTTCAAGTAGGCGCCATGCCTCGTACATGGCCCAGCCCAGGGCTAGAAAGCACGACCCCGAGATCAGGACCGGACGTGAGGTCAGGAGTCGGATGCTTAACCAACCGAGCCAGCCGGGGGCCCGAGAATCACACTGCTTTCTCCTGTGTCTCTGTGACATCGTTTGAAATAGGAAAGTGCTGCGTCCCGCTCTGTCTTGCTTCTCCTACACTGATTTGCTGTCCGGGGTCATTTGTGGGGGCGGATAGATGTTATGGTTTTTTTTTTTTCCTATTTCTAAGATCTGCCACCATGATTTTGATAGGAATGACATTGAAACCGAGGGTGGCTTCAGGAACTGTGGACATTTTCACAAGATGAGGCTCCCACCCCACGAGCCCGGGACGGCCTCCCAGAGCCTGGTATGGCTCAGTGCACAAGTCTTGTGCTCCTTTGGTTCAGTCTCATTATTTATTCTCTGTGATGCTCCTGAGAAGGGAGTCACGTCCTTCATTTGCTTCCTGAGTGCTCATTGTCGGGACACAGCAAGGCTACTGAGCTCTGTAGGGTCAGTTTGTGTCCCGTGACTTTACTGAACTCACTCCTTAGTTCTAACAGGTTTTGGTGGAGGCTCTCGGGTTTCCTGTTTCTAGTACCGCGTCTTCAGCAAATAGGGACAGTGTGACGTCCCCCTTCCAGGAGTGGAACCTTTGCTGTTTCCTGTCTCTTGACTACATTAGGACTTCCAGCGCTGAGAGGGGACCTCCTTGGCTTGTTCCTGCTCTTAGGAGAGACGATTTCAGGTTTTCACCCTTGAGGATGACGTCAGCTGCGGGCCTTCCTAGGGGCCTTTATTCTGTTGATAGACATTTCCTCAAAACCCACTATGCTTTTATTTTTTAATTTTATTTTTTTTAATTTTTTAATTTATTTATGATAGTCACTCAGGGAGAGAGAGAGAGAGGCAGAGACACAGGCAGAGGGAGAAGCAGGCTCCATGCACCGGGAGCCCGACGTGGGATTTGATCCCAGGTCTCCAGGATCGTGCCCTGGGCCAAAGGCAGGCGCCAAACTGCTGCGCCACCCAGGGATCCCCCCCCCACTATGCTTTTGATGTTGTATTTTGTCAAATGCTTTTTCTGCAACTCTTGAGAGGATCATATGCTTTTTGTCCTTTCTCTTGTTTTTCTTTTTTTTAAGATTTTATTTATATATCCTTGAGAGACAGAGAGAGAGAGGCAGAGAGAGAAAGGCAGAGACACAGGCAGAGGGAGAAGGCAGCTCCATGTGGGGAACCCGACGTGGGACTCGATCCCGGGACTCCAGGATCATGCCCTAGCTGAAGGCAGGCGCTAACCTGCTGAACCACCCGGGCTGCCCCATGTCATTTCTCTGGTTAATGTGATGGATCCTGCTGACCGATGGACAGAGGGGCCGTGGGTAGGACATGGGCAACATAGATGAACAATAGTAACAGCTATAAGTGTCTGGTTCTTAAATAAATAAGTCACAGAAATTTAGAAAGTACAGCCTAGGGAATAGAGTCAGTACTGTTGTGACAACTTTGTACGGGGACAGACGGTGACGCCACTTCTCAGGGGGAGAGCTGAGTAAGGCACAGAATTGTCAAGTCACTAGTTGTAGCCCTGAAACTACTGTCACATTGTGTGTCGACTGTACTTCAATAAATATCAAGGAAAAGGGGTTTCTGGTAGGACTCCCGGTGGGTCCGTGAAAGGCATTTACACGGTCGTTACACACACGAAGGCACCTCTGCAGAGGAGATAAAGATGCTCACATGTCTTCATGTTAATTTTTAGAAGATTTACTTGAGAGAGGGTGCAGTGGGGAGGGGCGGAGGGAGAGGGGAACCTGGAGCGGACTCCTCACCCACCGGAGCCCGAGCCCCACACGAGGCTCCACGCCACAACCTCGAGATCCTGACCTGAGCCAAACTAAAGAGTCAACGTGGAACCGACTGAACCACCCAGGAGCCCCTCAAATGTTAAGTGCAACCCCATGCTGTGAACTCTGGGGGTCGGGGGGACATCTGTGACCCCCAGTCTGCCTAGAAGGGCGGAAGGCCTGTAGGCCCAGGGCCCGAGGATGGGAACTGAGGATGTGGGAGGGTGCCTGCATCCCTTCCCACCCGGCGTGGGGACAGGACCCTCCCCCGGGACCCTCGGCCTTCAGGGTGAAGGGCTAAGTGCTGATTGGACCCTGCCTGCCCACAGTCATGATGCGGGACCCCACTGTGGGGCGCAACTGTGCCGCCCCCGGCTCCCACTGCTGCCTGGCGCTCACTGTGCGTCCGCAGACCTTCGGAAGCACTCGGGCTCCGGATCTGGCTCACAGCGACCCGACTCTCCCCCTCTCCCCAGTAGCTCAGTACTCCCACTCTCCTCAGTACCCCAACTCTCCTGCTCTCCCCGTACACCAGTACTCCCGCTATCCCCAGTACCCCAGTACTCCCACTCTCCCCAGTACCCCAACTCTCCCACTCTCCCCAGTACTCCCACTCTCCCCAGTACTCCCATTCTCCCCAGTACCCCAGTACTCCCACTCTCCCCAGTTCCCCAACTCTCCCACTCTCCCCAGTACCCCAGAACTCCCACTCTCCCCAGTTCCCCAACTCTCTCACTCTCCCCAGTACCCGGTGCCATAAGAGGAGGCGCTCACACAGCGACAGGTCACAGGTGAGTGGCCCCTGATGCCTGCTCCCCGTGGGCCACTCTGGGGCCTGTGGGTCCGGGTGGGGGCGCTGGCCTCCCAGGCTGGGGTCCAAAACACCCCGACCCCAATGCGATGACCGTGAGCAGCTCCTGTAGCACTTCCACAGCCCCATGGGGTGACGGTGGCCCCCTAAGGCCCTGTCCAGGGAAGGAGGCTGCAGTTGGAGTTTGGCAGCTCCCCCGGGAACCCCGCTCCCCTGTAAGCCCTGTGCTATGCAGGGAGACCCAATACATGACCTTTCCAGCCCGTCCTAGATGCATGGACCCCGACAGCGGTGACTCCGCCCCGCCCCACCCTGTGGTGAGGAGAGGATGGTCAGGGCCTGCTGGGTCCCCCTGGCCTGTGAGCAGGCTTGCTCTTCACCACTGGAACAGGGCGGAGTCCCTTGTGCTCCTCCCAGACCCCCCTCAGGCTATTCACGCATCATTGCCCTCAGGGTGAGGAGTTTGGTCGCACTCTTGCTGGCATCAGGTTTTGATTTTGATGAAGTCCAGTCCGTTGCTTTCTCTCCTCGGTCGTTGTGCTTGTGGAATCTAAGAGAAACCTTCGATCTCCCCCGGGCTGGGAGACATCACCCTGAGCATCAGATCGGCAGTTCCCCAGAGCCTCCTGGGTCCCCCGCCCGTGTGCTCCTGATACCGGGGTGGGAGCGCTCTGTGATCCCAGCATGACAGCGTGTCCTGGGACAGTGAAGGTGGACTGTAGGTGGGCGAGTGATAGACAGGCAGTGAGGGTCCATGTGTGATGTTCCAGCCCAGCCTGTGCCCCTCAGGGCTATGGGGTTGTCGCCGGCTCCGGTCAGATGGAGGGGGACCTGCCCACAGGGAGCACCCGGATGCATGTGTCCTCGGAAGGTTTTCATGCGCCGTCATTCTTGGATGTGTTTGGATTGCAGCACCATGCAGGAGGACTCGGAGACCCTGCTGGCCTTGCAAAGGGCCAATATTGTGTCCCAGTACCATCAGGTGAGGCCCAGAAGGGACCATAGACACTACACACCCACGAGAGGTGGGACCATACCTGCAAGAGCAGGGGAGGCCCAGGAGAGGATCAGAGCCAAGGATGATCCAGGTCAGCCCAGACAAGGACCATAGTCACCAAGAACAAGTGAGACCCTGGGGATGGTCCCGGTATCAGTAGCAACTAAGGGTCCATCCTGGATCCTAGTCATTGGTAGCTGAGGAGCCCAGTCACCAGGTACGGTGAGGCCCAGGTGGGGACCACAGTCACCAGGTCCAGATGAAGTCCACAGCTACCATGTCCAGGTGAGGCCCAGGTGGGGACCAGAGTCACCAGGTCCAGGTGAGGTCAAGGTGGAGACCACAGTCACCAGGTCCAGGTGAAGCCAAGGTGGGGACTATAGTCACCAGGTCCACATGAGGCCCAGATGGGGACCAGAGTCACTAGGCCCAGGTGAGGCCCAGTTGGGGACTAGAGTCACCAGGTCTGGCTGAGGCCCAGGTGGGAACCACAGTCACCAGCTCCAAGTGAGGCCCAGGTGGGAACCGCCTTGATAGAAATGCGAACTCTTCTCACTGTAGCATTCCACTGTTTTCTCTTTAAATCTCGGCCGAATTCATAGGTTTTCAGGATGATTTGAAAGTTAGCTAGGTCATTTGGTGGGGACAGGTGACTTGGGGACCCTACTCTTCGGCCATCTTGCCCCTCCGACAGGAATATTTTTAGCAGTCAACAGTAAAGTCTGTTTATTAAAAGTTGTTATTAATTTGTGCAAACAATTCTGTCGGCTTAAAGCAACTGTGAATCACACATATCCACACTGGCGAGAAAATTTTGTTAACCTGAGTTTCTAGATCATTTTCATTATGTGAGTGATTTCTTTCCAAAACTAATTCCCAAAGGAAGTAGGGCAATGTGACAAGAGAAACAGCCAAACAACATGAGAAAAAAGAAACCAACAAAAAAAACGCTAAGCATTTTTCTTGGGATCAGAGAAATCCTGATCGTGTAAGGTGTTTTCACCCTGCCCTGAGAAAAACCAATTCCCTGACTCAGATGCTTCAGGAGAGAACTGGGTTTCTGATCCAGTAAATCGTGACTGCCTCTGGCACTTGGTTCCCACAGCTGTGGATGTGGCTCAGACCAGCTCGGTGGTTTCCAGGCTGCACTTGGAGGAGTTGGAAGGGCTCTGAACATGCACCTTAGGGGCAGTCTGGGATCCATACCCTACAGCTTTTAATTGATAGGTACACCAACTCACATAAAACTTTGCTAGAAAGAAGTCGGATTGTGTGTTTTAAGAAGACTTGAAAAAGGGCAGCCTGGGTGGCTCAGCCGTTTAGCACTGCCTTCTGCCCAGGGCGTGATCCTGGAGACCCAGGATGGAGTCCCACTTTGGGCTCCCTGCATGGAGCCTGCCTCTCCCTCTGCCTGTGTCTCTACTCTCTCTCTCTCTCTCTCTCTCATGAATAAATAAATAAAATATATTTTTAAAAAGTATATTACAGGGCAGCCCCAGTGGTTCAGCGATTTAGCGCCACCTTCAGCCCGGTGTGTGATGCTGGAGACTGCAGGATGGAGTCCCACATCAGGCTCCCGCATGGAGCCTGCTTCTCCCTCTGCTGTGTCTCAGCCTCTCTCTCTCTCTCTCTCAAATAAATAAATAAAATTAAAAGTATATTGCAGCTATATTGGTAGCTATATTAATAAAGTGTGTTGTTTTTACATTTTCTGGTGACTGGACCTAGCAAGTCTTTTCATCGACAGCCATCGCTTCTAGTCCTCACGACAGTGTTGCGGGACAGGCGGTATTATTTCCTTTTTAAAGATGAAATTGATGACCTCAAGCACATGCGGTTCCTTCCCTTTCTTTTTTTCTGTTCAGAATATACAAGCTATAAGTGAGTAAATTGCAAGAAACCCACTTCCATGGCCAACACCTCTACTTTCCTCATGATTTTAATATTTTTCTCAATTCTGAACTCCTTATCTATCTTACTACTCCTTTTCAAATAATTTAGGATACATTTTCCCAGGACTTGTTCAGAGAACCAGTCCCTGGATTAATGTCTCTCCCTAAGTATGAATCAGTGACCTGAAACAGACCCAGCATACACAGATTCTCCTATTTATTCAACACCCATTCATTCCAAAAAGAAGTCTATTCAGCCTTCTATATGGCAGGCACAGAGACAGGCTCTGTCCCCACCGGGTTTCGATCTATGTCACAGAGTACTACCTGCAGTCTTTTGAACTTCCTATCAGGAGCCTTAATGCTGATTTCTGAAAGCAAAACAAGCAAGTCCACAGTTCTCCTTCATACTTCCCCAGCAGACCCTTGGGTTCTCTCCACAGAGTTGAACTGTTACTGAGTCATTGATTGTGTAGGTCAGTCACAGAGCAGCACTGGCATCCAAAACAAAAAGGAGGAAAAAGGAGTTTGGAAGTAATTGGGTCTCACAAATCGTGGGGAGGGAATATTGAAACTGTGACAATGTTTCTTAGTGCACCTTTTCTCAGAGCCACATCTCTCCTGTTCTTGACTAAGGGACAGGAGAGTCTAGGTAGGGAGAAATAGGTAGGGGGCTACACATTCAGGCTCACAAAGATTCTAAGATGCTGAGATGTAAGGAAACCAAAATAAAGAAACAAACGAGACCACCCTGCCCTAGGTATGGGTAGAGAGGGTCTTTTTTAGGACAGTTCCTCTGTGCCCAACAAAGAATAACCAGACTCTAAAAAGAAGTAAACCATTAAAGATGTTATCACTAGTCCTTACTCAAACCAAGACATCCCAAGAACGAGAAGGCCACAGGCTCCCTGATCAGTTCTAAATGAAAAACTGTCAGTGGAGGCCCATGTGGGCAACCCAGCCTGGGCCCCTCCCACTCCTGAGAGCTTTCTCGAGTATCCTTGCTTAATAAACTCCCATCGCTTTACTCACTCTTCTTTGTCCACCAGATTCATTCTTTGACTCCGTGAGACAAGAACCTGACTTTCTCACTTCATTCCGCCTGCTGCACTTCTCCCACCCAAGCTCCCTGGGAAATTACTTCATTGGCTTAATCCCATCTCACTCTCCTCCTGCCTCATATCCTTTGGATTCTTCACCACCAAAGGCCAACGAACCAAGAGATGCAGGGAGGGAGAGAAGACCAGGTGATAGGGGGAACTAAGGCCAAAGAAATATAGATTAAAATTACATCTGCTTTTTTAAAAAAAAGATTTTATTTACTCATGAGAGACACACACAGAGAGAGAGAGAGAGAGAGAGAGGCAGAGACAGTGACAAAGGGAGAAGCAGGCTCCCTGCAGGAAGCCCAATGTGGGACCCCATCCTAGGACCCCAGGATCATGCCCTGAGCCAAAGGCAGATGCTCAACCACTGAGCCACCCAGGCATCCCTACGATTACATTTCCTAACAAACTTGCAGTCCATAAACAAATACTTGAAACCGACAGAGTGGGACATTCTTCAAAGAATTCACAGCTGCCTGAATGTTAGTGCTTTGCTAGAGGCCAAAAGCAACATTTGTTTGCTGATAGCCAGACCTCCAGGATCCTGTAAATCTTTCATGTGTGAAAATCCTTTTGGAAACTTCTTTTATCTCTAGAGTCCCCACCCCACACAGCAACTTAAAAGTTTATAACCAAGGCTCCTCAAAATCCTGGTGAAGCTCTTCATGCCCAGGGGTCCTGTCCCCATACTTTAATAAAAACACCTTTTTGCATGGAAAATGTCTCAAGGATTCTCTCTTGACCACTGGCTCCTGGCCCACAGTACATCACAGGTACATCTTTGAGTTAATTGCATCAGCACATCAGGAAAGTACAGAAGATTTTTGCCTATCTTCTTGTATGACACATTCTGGAGGGGGACATTCCCATCTGTTCGATCTCGATTTTTCTCTTCCTGGGACATAGCTAGCTAGCTAGGTAGCTGATAGAGTGATAGATCTACTGATAGATCAATCCCAGGAACATAAATAGATGTTTATATAAACAAACATATAAACATAAATCTATGTTTCTATGTAATATACTTATTATTAAATGTATTACTGATAATATAATAATTATTATCTATAAACAGAACTATATATTTATATTTAAATATGCAAAATAAATATTTCTATATCTAATCTCTATACGTCCATATATAGATCTCCCTATAGAGATAGAGACAAAATGGTTAGAAATAGATGTGTGCAGAAAGAGAGAGAAATAGATATAGACCTATAAATATGGAGAGGATCTGCTTTCAAATTCTATCCAACAACCTCTCCTCACAGGCACAGGCAAACGCACACACACATACTCAAGAGCCTTCTGGTATGTGGCCATGACAGGAAATAACACCCCTTGAGATGCCATCTCTTCTCCAACTTAAAGGTACCAGCCATTTCTCCAAAGAAGACCTACACAGAGCGAGCAAGCACATGAAAAAATGCTCCACATCACTTTTCATCAGGGAGATAGAAATAAAAACCACAATGAGATACCACCTCACACCAGTGAGAATGGGGAAAATCAACAAGACGGGAAACAACAAATGTTGGAGAGGATGTGGAGAAAGGGGAACCCTCTTGCATTCTTGGTGGGAATGTGAACTGGTGCAGCCACTCTGGAAAACAGTGTAGAGGTCCTCAAAAAGCTGGAAATGGAGTTATACTACAACCCATCAATTGCACTACTGGGTATTTACCCCAAAGACACAGACGTAGTGAAATGACCAGACACTTGCACCCCAATGTTCACAGCAGCAATGTTAATAGCCAAACTGTGGAAGGAGCCTTGATGTCCTTCAAAAGATGAATGGATAAAGAAGATGTGGTCTATATATACAATGGATTATTATTTAGCCATCTGCAAGGATGAATACCTACCATTTTCATGGACATGGAACTGGAGGGTATTATGCTGAATAAAATAAGCCACTTGGAGAAACAATTATCATATGGTTTCACTCTTATGTCGAATGTAAGAAACAGTGAAGAGGATCATAAGGGAGGGGAGGGAAACTGAGTGGAGAAAATTTAGAGAGGAAGTGTTGTGCCCAAGATTGCAAATCCGAGAAACCACCGAGGAGCCAACACCGATGCAAACACACGAGGCTTTATTTACAAGCTCGAGCTTGGGTCCAAGTGTACCCAACACAGCGGAGCAGGGACTTGGACCCCGAGGCTAAGAGGCGCAGCAGCTTATAGGGGCCAGTGGCCAATGGGATACGCAGAAAGTTGCACAGTCATGTCGGTCCACATGCAGGTGGCCGACTGAATTACATCTTACCCTATAATATCCACTTGAGCTGGCCTATTACTTTGGTCAGAATCGGCGCGCAGTTTTGGGGGGCACAAAGCAGGGTTACATGTTATGAGCCAATTTCCGATTAGGGTGTGCCCAGGGGCTTGACTCGGGTGGGGCAGCGCCTTAAGCAATAAGCAGGTTATGTGGGGGTCATAGGGGAGGTGGCAGGTGTAGCACAAAATGGAATCAGTCCTGCTCTGCTTGTCCAGGGTAGGGGATTTTTGTTAAATTTCCTGGGTCCCACAGAAGATAAACTATGAGAGACTCCTAACTCAGGGAAAAAAAACAAAGGATTGCAGAAGGGGAGGTGGGTGGGAGGATAGTGTAACTGGGGGTCAGGCATTAAGGAGGGCATGTGATGTGATGAGCACTGGGTATTTTACTACATGTTGACAAATTGAATTTAAATAAAAAAATTTTTTAAATTTAAATTTAAATTTAAAAAAGGTACTGGACAGCTCAGCCATCCTCAGCAATTCATTTTATGAAATGGCTTTCAGTAGATCATAAAAAAGTTACGAATGTGAATGGAAAATGACCTGAAACTCTTTCCCAGTTCAAATAAATAAGTATTCTGAAAAGCAAATCAAAGTTTCAGAATGAAAAAATGCAAAAAACGAGGGAAAGGGAGAAAGAGAAATGAATTCACTTTTTGTGATATTTATTAGTGATGGTCCAATAATGACAAATCCATGATTGTCATTAAAAACAAAGAGTTAGGGATCCCTGGGTGGCGCAGCGGTTTGGCGCCTGCCTTTGGCCCAGGGCGCGATCCTGGAGACCCGGGATCGAATCCCACGTCGGGCTCCCGGTGCATGGAGCCTGCTTCTCCCTCTGCCTGTGTCTCTGCGCCTCTCTCTCTCTATGTGACTATCATAAATAAAAAAAAAATTTAAAAAAAAAAAAAAAAAAAAAAACAAAAAACAAAGAGTTAATGAATGGTATGGAAACCGATCCCCTCAACTAACAGATAAGGAAACTGAGAAGACAAGAGAAGTAATGCACACAGCTCAGGGTCACACGGGTGGCAAGGGGCAAAGCCAAGATTCGATTCTGGTCCAGAGTTCTTTAAACGACCACAAAACGTTAATGTCACAGCTTCAGGCTCATGTAGAATTAGTGTCACTTTAGCTCAGTAAAACATTCAAGCAAAGTAGTCTTTCTTCTGCCAGCTAGTTACATTTCATGAAGCACCCTAAAAGGGATTTGAATTGTGTCTCCACGTGCATCATCAGAATATTGCCTGATGAATTGATTAAACAAAGGTATTCCCCGATAAAAACCTCAGCCGTGAGACCTTGCCTACCCTTTCACTTTCCAAGTCTTCATGCTTCTATATCTAATTGCCTATATTGTCATAGAAGCCAACCTTACTCAGATTAAGTTGTCCAAGCCGAGAACTAAGTGCCAGTTTTAATATTTTTTAACTAAAAATAGTTAAACAGAGAACTTCAAATGGCAAACACTGATATTTACATCATCTACTCTTATAACTAACAGAAGGGGTAATCCTGAAACCTAGATGCAGTCGTACCTTTATATGAAAGTATAAAAGCAGAAAGAGTAACCCACAATTGTCTATTTCACAAAAGCCTATCTAAACTAGTTATGTTCAATGGTGTCTGTCTTGATGGAACAATCTCTAGGAAGACCTTTTTCAGACCTAGCTCCACCACCAATAAGCATGTGAACTTGGACAATCCAATCCTCCAGAACTCTCAGTTTCTTTCCTGTGCCTCAGAAGAGAGGACCAGAGCTGATGATCCCTCAGTTCCCTCTCAGACCTAAAATGCTGCTGTGGGGTCCTAAACACTCTATACTGAGCACAAAAAGACTTCGGATCTTATACTCAAATGCTAAAATATAAAACTAACTCTGAGCATAGATCTTGAGTATTTTAGGGTTCTCTCCTATGGCGATAGAAAATCCCCAAATCTATATCCCTTTTTATCACAAGCAGTGGGTATATAGGTCCAAGCCACTAGAAATAATAAATATGTGTATTAGAACAGCCATCTGCCCTCATGCTCGCTGCTTTTCAAAGCAAAGCCCTCAAAGAACTCCATTATTATTTTCTGAGAGTATCTGTTAACATGCAGAATCCTAACCTGCCCCTTCCTTTAACTTAAAAAAATTAAAATGTTGGCTGGCCATATTAACAAGCCCTCCAGGTTATTCTTTTGCACACTAACATTTGAGAACCACTGGCTAGGCACCAAGGAGAATTGATTTACCTTAAAATAGCAAAATTTGAAATCCTATGTCCTTTCCTATTTTCAGATCATAATAAATAAAGAAATGAAACAGTGGAAGAGAGAGGGAAGGAGGCAAAGATAGGGACGGGGACAGAAACAATGTGCCAATCAAAAATGAGATTTACATAAAGTTTGTCTTTTAAAAATTTATGAACAGACAAAAGACTGCATACTGATGGAAATATGTTAAAGGGACACAAGTGTCAACTGAAAGAGCTCCCGTGGCCAGAGCGGAGACAATATAAGCAACAAAATAAGTAGTGCTGGATTATAACCCAAAGCATAAAATAAATATCCATGAATCTATACTAATATTAAAAATTGTAAAAGAAAGAAAGAGGGGCACCTGGGTGGCTCAGTCAGTTAAGCTTCTGCCTTAGGCTCAGATCATGATCCAGGTCCCAAGGCAGGCTCCCTGTTCAGCAGGGAACCTACTTCTCCCTCTCCCTCTGCCCCTCTCGCTCATGCCTTTTCTCTCCTCTCTCTCTCTCAAATAAATAAATAACATCTTTGAAAAAGAAACAAACAACAAACAACCAGAAGAAGAGAAATCTCCCATGTAGAAGAATTTCAAACAATTTGTGCAGACATTCCACCCTCAAGTTGATGAGCATAGCTTCCCATCTTATGTGTGGAATACACATAGTAACTTCCTTCTACAAAATATATTATGAAAAAGTTAAAATAATAATAATAATAATAATAATAATAATAATAAAGAATCACTTTACTATGGAGAAAGCTGACAAACATGATCAGATCGATACCAAGACTGATAAATCATGTTGATAGTATCTATCCTTTATATGATATAATAAAAATGGCAGGATATCTCTGTATATAATCCACAAAAACAGTTCAATCATGAGATAAACAACAGACATGTCCCAACTGAGGAAAATTGTACAAAATACTCTACTTCTCAAAGTGTTCCAGTTCAACAACAACAAGGAAAGGCTGAAAAACTGTCACAATCCAGAGGAGCCTAAGAAAACATGAGGACAAATGTAATGTGATGTGAGGGATGGTAACTTAGCAAAAACTAAGGAAATCTGAATAAAGTATGGTCTTTGGTTAATGCGAATATTTTAATATTGATTCATTAGCTAATATTTGTACGTACTAATATAAGATATCGATAATTGGAGAAATTGAGTGCGAGTGCATGAGAATTCTCTGTACTATCTTCTCAATTTCCCTATAAATCTTTGTTTTTTTTTTCCAGTAAATAAGATTTATTTTGAAAATTGACTTAAATGAATCAGGCTCCAAGTGTGAAGACATTTTAAGAATAGTTTAATTAATTTTTGCCTTATTCTTAAAGAGTTCCTTCGATGGGAACAAAGTAAGAATTTTATATCAGAAGGAAAGAAAAACACTTATGAACACACATAATGCCTCCTCAACCTGAAAGCAGGAAAGGATAATAAATAGCAAAAATCAGATAAAAATACTTCTTTATAATAGACACCATATTGCAAGTGCATTTAAAATTAGCAATGCATAACATTTATTTCCTTGACATTTGTCTTCCAAAGAGTTCACAGTGTTTCAGTGTTAGTTGAAACGGGAAGAATCTCAGGGAAGAATCCTTCACATAATAATAGGACCATTGGTGATAATGTCTCTCAGTTCTTTCGAAATCCATAAAGATGCATTTCCTGATGAGTGACTGAGCTGTGGAGAAAGAGATGAGAAACCCTCATCCCTCTGAATTACTTGTGTCAGAATATTTTAACCACAGTACCACGGATAGTAAATTATCCTTATTAACAGGAAATACGTCTCAGATTGGAATCTGAGCAATCAGATGGTCAGAGAAAGAACGGTTTGACTGGCTCTTCGTCTTTTAAAGGCAAAGGAGAGCTTTTCTATGTACAGTCAGTTGTCAAGATAGCCTTAGGGAATAAGAGTCTGCAGCATCGAATCCTACTGCACAGCCAGGACGCCCGCACTCCAGGTCTTCCTGATCCCAAATCCCTGGGCCTGTCCCCCAACACACGCTGCCATGCTGAGGTCATTTGCAATTGCTCTGTTAGGAGCTCTGGGGAAGGGGGAAGGAGCTAGATAGGACGGGACCTGTGGAGGCCAAGAAAATTAAGGCCACTCCACTTTAAGTTCAGCGTTAGCACACGTCCAGCCATCCCAGGCCCCTGTGAAGAAGAGCTGAAATTTACATTACTTCAGTTACAGGAAAAAAAATAAAAGTTAACAGCTTAATGTCCTAGAAAGCCCCACATTAGAATAAAAACTGAGCCCAAGCCAAGGGCAGGAAGCCCCTATTAGAATGAGAACAGAGCTCAATGCCCTTGAAGGCCCCATATCAAAATGTAAACAGAACTGGAGGAATTGCTCCAGCCCTTCTGGAGGTCCCTGAGACCAGCCCTTAAAACTAAGCTAAAACCCACCTCAGGGTCCAAGTCCCTGCTCCACTGTGTCGGGTGCACTTGGACCCAAGCTCGAGTTTGTAAATCAACCCTCCTGTGTTTGCATGGGTGTTGGCTCCTTAGTGGTTTCTCGGATTCGCAAACTTGGGCACAACACCCTCATGTCCCCTCCCACCTGGGCTGACCCCCTGTCCCCTCCCACCCAGGCTGACCCTCAGTTACATCCCCGCCCACAGCAGCTGGGCACAGGCCCTCACACAGGTCCCATGGGCACGGTGGGCACTCCCGCCATCCCTGGCCTCCCAGGGGAAGGAAGGAGGTTTCCGCAGGACACACTCCCATGGTGGCCCCAGGGCTCCCTGCCCAGGACGGCATCTGGTGACAGGTTGGGGTCTGTGTCCCTGAGGCCAGGTCCTCCTCCCGGGTTTTTCCCGCAGGAAATGAAGGAGGAGGCCCTGGTCTCCTCCAGGGACATCACGCAGATAGACCTGGACGTCAACAGGATGTTCGGCAGCCACACCATGTTTTGGGACTGCTACCGGGTCGGGTGAGGCTGCTGGGCCAGGGGGGTTTGGGGCCCCGGGGGAGGCCCGGGGGCTTCTGGGTAGGGAACACGGGGCTTCTGAGGCCAGGGGGAGCAACAGCAGCCAACAACACACCGCTGCATGGTAGGGTGCTGGGGATGAACCCGTGCCCCCACCCCCAGGGTCTCAGGGATGAGGAGGCCACTTAGGATGGGGCCTCCAGGGGTTGCCATGTGAGCTGAACCCCAAAGGGGTGAGGGACGGCCCCCTGAAAAGCAGGGGGCTGGTGTGGGGGCCATGGGGGGCAGTAAGGTGACCTCGGGGCCAGGCGGAATGGCCGTGGCTGGAGCAGGACACATAGATCCAATGAGGGTTGGATGGGTCATGGTGACACCCACCCTCGGTGCTTTATATATTTCTAAATTCTATGCATTTTATTTGAGACAATTTGCAATTTGTAAACATACATAGTATGATGACCCCCAGACAATGCCCCCGGTCCAGCCAGGGCCCTGCACTGACCACACGGGGCCCCAGGGACAGGTGTCACAGCAAACCTCAGACTGGGGTCGCCTTTATCTGTAGACGTCTCCATGTGCATCTTAGAGAAAGGGGATGCCCTGTGTCCGCAGGCCCCCCAAGCCATCACCCTCATTCCCCACTCCCACACACCCCCCTACATCATCATTCCCCATGGCATCACCCCCGTACCATCCCCCTACACCATCCTCCTCACACCCCCACACAATCCCCACCTACACTATACCCCCCACACCATCCCCCACACTCCACCACCATCATACCCCTGCCCCCACACCATCTGCCCCACTCCCCCACCCCCACATCATCGGCCCCCAGCAAGGACCCGGTGCAGCTGCCCCCTGTGGGACATGCTCAGCCTCCCCAGGGTTCTCTGGACAGCCTGCTCCCATCAGAAGCCCGGGTGTCCCATAGAGTACCCAGGGGTTGCAGGGAGTAGGGAGGCAGGGAGCCCCCGAGAGGGTGGGTGCAGGTGGGTGGAGCAGAGGACGCACTGTTCCCTGCCTCCTCTCACTGTCCCTCCTGGAGGGTGGCACACCCTGCACAGGACACCAGCCCTTAACCCAGAGGGACCTGGGCTGGCCTGGCCCCGGGCTCTGTGGGGACTGGGGTGATTTGAGCCCCCCGCAGGCCCAACACAAAGACTAATGGGATCCAGCCCCCCATGGCCCTGGCCAGGCCTGGATTCTGGCCCCGGGCTGAGCGAGCCCTCTCACAGCTGGATGTGGCTTCCTGGGCCCTGGGTGTGCCCCACAGATCCAGGTCGCTGACCTAGGGCAGCCCTGGGGATCCTGGCACACCCCAGGGTGGGGAGAGCAGGGGTAGGCCGGTGGGCCACACCCGCACCCACACCAGGAGGCAGGCTCCTTCAGGTGCTGCGGCCCCAGGGGGCCCGAGGCCGGGGTCCGGCTGCCCTGCGGGGACCCAGCGCAGGAGCCCATGAGCTGCAGGTCCAGGTCAGCTCTGCTGTCCTCAGAACCGTCTCTCAGGCTGAAACCTCAGGACAGATGCCCCCACCCGGTGTCCACACATGCTCCCAGGTGGGGGACTCCAGCACCTGCCCCCCCCACCCCGTGTGATTCTTGCCCTCCCCTCAAGGACAGAAAGGTCTCCCTCCCCAGGGGAAGGCGCGCACCCTCGGCTCTGAGCCCTTTGGCTGTAGAAAGTCAATAAAGTGTTGTGGTGTGAAAATGCACAGCCAGCCCGTTTCTGTGTCTCCCAGAACTCTGTGCACAGGGTGTGGAGAGACCCCCAGAGAGGAGGAGGGGGCACCACCCAGGCCCCAACCAGCTCCTGCAGGGCCGCCGCAAGGCACACACAGCTGACATCCCCACGTGCCTTCCAGGGGCGGCCAGACGCCAGGGTCAGGACTCCACAGACTTTACTGGGACTCAGCCTGTGCCCCGGGGGCCAGGAGGGGCTGGGACAGAGTGACAGCCAGGGAGCCTCAGGTCACCAGGGTCTGTGCAAAGTGACCTGGGAGGTCTGTGCTCCCTCTGTCCAGGGGGCCGGGGCTGGCCGGGTTCTGGGGCACTTCCTCCCCTCCCCGCATCCCCGTGCCTGTGTGCCTGGGGCACAGACGGCCTGCGGGGCAGTCAACGTGGCCCTGGAAGGGATGTCAGGACAGCAGGCCCTTGTGTTGTGCCCAAGATCGCAAATCCGAGAAACCACCGAGGAGCTGACACCGATGCAAACACACGAGGGTTTATTTACAAGCCCGGGCTTGTGTCCAAGTACACCCGACACAGCGGAGCAGAGACTTGGGCCCCGAGACTAAGAGGCATAGCAGCTTTATAGGGGCCAGTGGCCCATGGGATACGCAGAAAGTTGCACAGTCATGTCGGTCCACACGCAGGTGGCCGATTGAATTACACCTTAGCCTCTAGTATCCACTTGAGCTGGCCTAGTACTGTGGTCAGAATCGGCGCACAGTTTTGGGGGGCACAAAGCAGGGTTACATTGTTATGAGCCCATTTCTGATTAGGGTGTGCCCAGGGGCTTGACTAGGGTGGGGCAGCGCCTTAAGCAATAAGCAGGTCATGTGGGGGTCATAGGGGAGGTGGCAGGTGTAGCACAAGATGGAATCAGTCCTGCTCTGCTTGTCCAGGGGTAGGGGATTTTTGTTAAATTTCCTGGGTCCCACACTTGCAGCTCGCGCCCCTGGGCCACCCGCACCAGGTGGACTCAGCGTGCGTGCACAGCTTGTGGTGCTGGATCTCTCACAGCAGCGTGTGGAGGGCACCCTCCTCGCCCTAGTGAGTAGGGGCTGGGTGAGCATGGGGCTCGGCCTGAAGGCCAGGCAGCACAGGGGACCGAGGAACCCCAGCCCCATCCCCACCCCGACTCCCACACACAGGCAGCCCCAGGGCTCCCCCCCATGGGCAGCTGGCTCCTCAGGAGCTCCCCCCAGGGTAGCCCCGAGGTGTGGCTCCCTGCTGGAGAGGCATCGGGGAGAAGACAAGCAGCTGGCGCTCGGCGGGACCCGCTGCTGGACATGGGAATGTGGCCGAGCCGGACCTTCCAGCTCAGCCGACCCTCCAGCAGAAAGTCACTGCACGAGCGAGCCCCGGGTTGGCCAGGAGAGCCCAGCTAGCCGCCCAGCGCCAGCACCAGAAATGATGTTGTGCCAACCATTTCGGCGCTTGGGTGACCCAGCCAGAGATCAGGTAGCTGCACGTGATAGCTGCATGTGATAGACACACACACACCCCAAAACCAACAAAAGTCAGAATCCCCCCAATGTTGTCAAACAGCAGCCGGATGGTTACATACACAATGCTGTGGTCCCCAGTAGGATACATGGAAAACGCTATAAACCATGACTGCAGAGGTGCTGGAGGCACGGAGATGTGCCTGCTGGGTTCCAACAAGGAGCACAGAGGGGCAGGAAGCATCCTACGGAGGGGGGTCCCCTCCTAGGAAAGGACACCAGGTCCCTGTGAAGGCTAAGGATGGTGAAATCTGTCCTCCTCTCTTTCAGCTTCTGGTTTCCCTCCTCTTTTGTTCTCCCTAATTCTAGTTTAGCCTCCACCCTGCATCCAAGCCAATGACCAAAGAGGCTTCGTTATGACATCGGGTCCTCAAAGGAGGCCAAGCTCTGGCTACCGGGTTCGGGAATGATCATTGCCTAGGTTTATGCTGATCCACCGAACTCGTGCCTTCATGGCTCTTCTCTCCCTGCAGAACGAGGGGAACCCCAGGTCTTACAATGAAAGACGCCCACTTCCACTCGGGCGGGACTGTCCCTTGTGGAGGACGTCATCTGGGCCAAGTCGTGCAAGCGGGGCGATCAAGAATA